>NW_019947368.1:43636-63128 GCF_002910315.2 Salvelinus sp. IW2-2015 | reverse complement strand
ATAGAGAGAGATGGGTTAGGAGGGGGTTTGGTCATGGGGTTAGGAGGAGTTAGGGGGGGTTGGTCATGGGGTTAAGGGGGTGGTCATTGGTGTAAAGGGGTTGGTCATGGGGTTAGGGGGGTTGGTCATGGGGTTAGGAGAGGGGGTTGGTTATGGGGTTACGGAGGGGTTGGGGTGTTGGTTCATGGGGTTAGGGGGTTGGGTCAATGGGGTTAGGCAGGGGTTGGTCATGGGTTAGAGGGGGGGTTGGGTTATGGTGTTTAGAGGGGTTGGGGGGTTCGGTATGGGGTTAGGAGCGGGTTGGTCATGGGGTTAGGAGTGAGTTGGGGGGGTTGGTACTCATGGGGTTGGGGGGGTTGGTCATGGTGTTGGGGGGGTGTCTGGGGTTAGGAAGAGGGGGTTGGTTATGGGGTTAGGAGGGGTTGGTTTATCGGGTGGTCAGGGGTTAGGGGGGGTTAGGGGGGTTTGGTCATGGGGTGTAGGAGGGGTTGGTCATGGGGTTAGGGGGGTTGGTCATCGGGGTTGAGGGGGGGGGGGTTTTGGTCATGGTGTTTAGGAGGGGTGGGGGGGTTGGTTATGGGGTTAGGCAAGGGTTGGGTCATGGGGTTGGTCATGGGGTTAGTTGTGGTATGGTCATGGGGTTAGGGAGGGTTGTGGGGGTTGGTTATGGGTTCAGGAGGGTTAGTTTGTGGTGGTCATGTGTGGGTTAGGGGGTTGGTTCATGGGTTAGGAGCGGGTTAGTTGTGGTTGGGTCATGGTCATGAGTTGTTTATGCCATGGGGTTTAAGTCCGTCAAGATTCCTAGATCTTGGACTAAATACTTAATAAATGACAGAAGACATTCTTTAGAGGTCTCTACAGGTGTTTACAACACCACTCTCACACCCTCCTTGGCTTTATTTTATTTATGACTAAATGTTTTGAGTTTGACCCATCTCTTTGGATCCGTTCCCTAAGATCACAACATCTTATGAGTAAATGATCCATCCAGTTTACAGGAGAACAGTGTCAGGAGAATAGGGTTACGGAGAACAGGGTCAGTTGTCAGGAGAATAGGGTTAGAGAACAGGTCAGGGTCAAGAAACAGGGTTATGGAGACAGGTCAGAGAACAGAGTTAGGGTAGGAACGGGTCAGGAGAACAGGGTCAGGAAGAATAGGGTTTAGGGAATAGGGTCAGGGTTTAGGAGAACAGGGACAGGAGAATAGGGTCAGGGTCACAGAGAAACAGGGACAGGAGAATAGGGTTAGGGAACAGGGTCAGGAGAACAGGGTTAGGAGACAGGTGTAGGAGAACAGGGTTAGGAGAACAGGGTCAGGAGAAACAGGGTCAGGAGAACGGGGTCAGGAGAACAGGGTCAGGAGAATAGGGACAGAGAACAGGAACAGAGACAGGGTCAGGAAACAGGGACAGGAGAACAGGGTCAGGAGCTAGCGGCAGAGAACAGGGTTAGGTCAGGAGACCAGCGACAGGAGAACAGGTCAGGAGAACAGGGACAGGAGAACAGGGTTTGGAAATAGGGACAAGGAGAACAGGTTAGGAGAATAGGGTTGGATTAGGAGAACAGGGACGGAGAACACGGGTAGGGAATAGGACAGGAGAACGGGTTAGGGTCAGGAGAACTAGGGACAGGAGAACAGGGGTCAGGAGAATAGGGCACAGGAGAATAGGGACAGGAGAATAGGGACAGGAGAACAGGGACAGGAGAATAGGGTTAGGGGAACATGGTTGGGCGAGAGAACAGGGTCAGGAGAACATGGTTAGGGCTAGGAGAACAGGGTTAGGGTCAGGAGAATAGGGACAGGAGAACAGGGTCAGGAGAATAGGGACAGGAGAATAGGGACCGGGAGAATAGGGACAGGAGAACAGGGCAAGGAGAATAGGGTTAGGGGAACATGGTTAGGGCTAGGAGAACAGGGTTAGGGTCAGGAGATAGGGTTAGGGTCATGGAGAATAGGGTTAGGGTCAGGAGAACAGGGTTAGGGTCAGGAGAAATAGGGTTAGGGTCAGGAGAATAGGGTTAGGGTCAAGGAGAACAGGGTTAGGGATCAGAGGAGTAGGTGGAGAGGTTAGGGTCAGGAGAAAGGGTTAGGGTCAGGAGAACAGGGTTAGGGTCAGGAGAATAGGGTTAGGGTCAGGAGAATAGGGTTAGGGTCAGGAGAACAGGGTTAGGGTCAGGAGAATAGGGTTAGGGTCAGAGACAGGGTTAGGGTCAGGAGAACAGGGTTAGGGTAGGAGAACAGGGTTAGGGTCAGGAAGAACAGGGTTAGGGTCAGGAGAACAGGTTGGGTCAGGAGAATAGGGTTGGGTCAGGAGAACAGGATAGGAGAATACATTTTTCTTTTTCAATTAGTTTTGATAGTACTCATTTACATGGTAATCACATGTAGATGATGAGCGTTTATGTAATAATCAGCAGTTAGATAGATGCTGAAGGTTGTGTGTGTTGTGTAGGTGCTGAGTGCGTGTGTTTGTGAGGAGCATGTCCTCTCATGGCTGCAGTGTGAGCCGTCTGTTGCTGTGCTCCCCACCCTGTACCGCTGTCCAGTCAGCGAGAACGTCACACCTCCGTACGCTGCCACACTGCAAGGCTACCCATCATCTGGACTTAGGTGGGTGTCTGTGCTCCATATTTTTCTGCATGATGTGTGTGTGTGTTCTGTGTAATGTGTGTGTCTGTGTGTCTCAGACTCTCTCTCTGTGTTGTAGGTATCGCTGTATGAAGTGTGTGTGGTGTCTGTGTGTCTCAGACTCTCTCTGTGTTTGTAGGTATCGCTGTATGAAGTGCGTGTGTGTGTGTGTCTGTGTGTCTCAGACTCTCTCTCTGTGTTGTAGGTATCGCTGTATGAAGTGTTTGTTTGTCTGTGTGTCTCAGACTCTCTCTCTGTGTTGTAGGTATCGCTGTATGAAGTGTGTGTGTGTGTGTGTGTTCTTGTGTGTCTCAGACTCTCTCTCTCTCTGTGTTGTAGGTATCGCTGTATGAAGTGTGTGAACCTTCATCTGTGCCAAACCTGCTTTCTGACAGAGAGACACACAAAAAAACACAAGAGCTCCCACCCAGTGCTGGAGCACTGCACTCAGGTACAGGTACACACACACACACACACACACACACACACACACTTGTGATTGATGGTTGTGTTTTGTCTCCAGCCATCCTGGAAAGAGTCCCTAGCCTCATTAGCATACAGCGCCCGCCACGCCTTGTTACCACGGCGATACACACACAGGGAGGCAGAGAGGAGAAGGGGCCTAATCGGGGCGGAGTCACGAGGGGAGCCGCAGACGAGGTAGACCAATCAGAGATGGACCTGTGTGTACACCAAAAGAGAAGAAAAACGTTTGTTTTTGTTTTAGTTTAAAAAAAAAAGAGTAATACATGTTTCCATTGTATTTTCTGTGTTAACAGCTTCACTACACCTGACCCTTCACCTCAGTCTGCCGCTGAGGACACACCGCCTGAYGACAGAGCCCCTCCCACTAATCCTCCCCAATTKCTGGCCACACCCCCAGCTGTTAGGACCAGGAAGGCATCTAAAGCCCTGCAAACTGAGGAAGAGCWGGAGGAAGCACAGCCACAGGTGACCTTTCAYCTCTACCCCTCTCCCTTCACACCTCACCTCTCAGCCCAGTGGATTTTTAGTACGGTTCAGATTTATGCTAAATKAATCTTCAGAAGATTATTGATGCGCTCCACTAGATCCTCTATTGATTCATGTCTGTTGTTTCTGTCCCCAGAGGAGAGACTCTGTCCTCATTAAGGACATCAGGGACCTGCAGAGGGACAAACGGTGAGCCTCAATCACTGTAGCACTCTAAACTCCTAACCTAGCACCTAACCTATAGTCTGGGTGATGCTCATTACACTGTGTGTGTGTGTGTGTGTGTGTGTGTGTGTGTGTGTGTGTGTCCAGGCTGCTGGAGAGGGAGCTGCAGGTGTGGAGGGTAACGGTTCAGTCGGAACAGGGCTCTCTGGAGGACCGCTGCTCTGAGATGGAGGCCAACATGGAAACTCTGAGACAACACAACCTCAGACTGCAGGACATGATCTCAAAGGTAGACACACACACACACACACAACCTCAGACTGCAGGATATGATCTCACAGGTAGACACGCATATGTGTATGCATGCACACACACACTCAGGTTGCAGGATATGCTCACAGGTAGACACACACACACACGTGCATGCATGTGCGCACACACACACACACACACACACCTCAGACTACAGGCCTGACTCGCTGTGCTAAAATTTCCCTCTTCCTTTCAACAGGCTCTTAGCATGTCAGGGACACATGCTGACGTCATGCCTCATGCTAATGTCATCCCACATGCTAAATACAGGCCAGAGAGAGACATAGCCTGTCCTGTAGAGTCCCAGAGCTCTGCATCTTCCTCTGGATCCAGAGAAAGAGAAGAGGAGGAGGAGAGGGAAGAGAAGGCGAGGGAAGAGGAGGAAGAATGTTGCACAGCAAAGATGCAGAGGAATGAGATGAAGACAGAAGAACAGAGAGGTGATGATGATGAAGAGGAGGAGCAGACTGAGACTGACTCAGTCACAGAGACTCACACTCCCACAATGCACGGGAGAATTACCTCTAACCCACAGCCCTGTGATGGACAGGTCACTGGGCCAATGAAAGACCAGAGTGTCTCTGAAGAGGAGTATTCTGTGATGTGTAGTTTAGTGGAGGAGGAGCGACTGTGTGAGCTGGTTCAACAACTAATAAGTGAGCTGTCGCTACACACTCACACACATACAGGTGAGTTTACGGATGAGCTCTCTAGTTCTACACACTACTACACTTATGTGTATGTAGTTGTGTGAAGGTGTGTAGTTGTGTGTGTGTGTGTGTATTAAGGTATGAGTATGTTTCTCCAGACTGCAGACGGGAGTTGGAGTTGTTGGAGGCTGCAGAGGAAGTGGGGGATTCTGTGTGTCATCTYGTCTATGCAGTGAACACACAMTCCGTCCCAAACGCACACACTTCATGCCCCATCCTCCTACACAACCACAGGCCAGAGCATGTATCCAGAAGGCTTCTCTAGACTTTGACGCCTGATGATGTGAGTTATTGTGTAAATTCCATACTTTCCTGTGTATGAAACTGATATTTGTATGAAGTACAGTTGTACTGAAATGATTCTGCTCTTTCATTAGAGAAACCTATAACAAAATGTTTTAATTCATGTACATTATTTATTAAATAAACAAGCTTTTGACAAAGTCCTTATAAACGTAAAAAAATATCCTGATTGTAAAAAATAAAACTGAGAACCCAACAACCACCATGTCAATACAGACAGCTTGAAAAACATCCTGCTAACTATTCTGCTGCTGGTTTCTGTGCAAAACATGACCGTATGAGAGAAGGATGGGAAGCAGAGGAGAGGAAGAGGCAATCTCTCCTCCACTTCTCTACATTCTTTCTCACCCCATCTCTTCAGAGAGCCAGGGTACATCTCAATAGATGCTCCTTGTCTCCTCTCCTTCATCTGCACTGAAAGCAGGACAGGAGAAAGCAACGTGGAAACAAACGTTTCAGGTAGAATTGTAATGAAGTGGCGCAGACATAGCTCTTATCATGTGAAGTAGTGACATTTGTATCTGCTACATTATGAACATTCACCCTGCTAAACACGGCCATCTTATTTCATGTCAGTGCGGCTGGAGGAAAGGAGACAAGGAAAGGAAGCCGCTGTAGACTGTTGAGATGCATCCCRTCATCTCCTCACTCTCCTCCTCAGTGTCCGGGTGGGCAGTGTAGCAGGGGTTTGTCGGGGGGACGACCGGCGGCTTGGTGTTCTGATGGTCTGTTTCAGAGGGGTCGAAGTGACCCCCCTGGMTGGGCTTTTGGGCCTTGGGAGTTTCTTACTCTCTGCAACCCGTCTCGAGGGCCCTTTCCTGGGCTCGACTGTGGGAGAGAGGTCCTGGGGTGGTGGAGGTTTAGGTGGAGGGCTGATTTGAGGTGGTCGCCCCCTTTTTGAGCTGCGTCTTGCTGGTTGCCGTTCTCCCCTACCCCCTCTTGTCCAAGGCCTGTACGGAGAAGAGTGGTCTTTCTCAGGGGTTAGAGGTCGGTCCGTCTTTAACTTCTGTTCCCGTCCTCCTCCTCTCCGCCTCCGCTGCCGGGTCACTTCTGGGTTAGAGTTTGTGTCGGGAGAGAGCGTGCTCAGTAGAAATCGGCTGCTATTGGACAGAGAGGAGCGGCTGAAGGGCGTAGTCACAGATGACCCTGCCTCCGACGTTCCAGSCCCAAATGACCCCCCTGCCTCTAAGAGTGACCCTGACGCCACACTGTCCCCGCTGCGACCCCTCCTCCTACCCCCCGACCCATCTCTCCCTCCYTCTCCCCCCTGTCTCTCTGTATTGATGTCTGGACTCAGGCTCCTGAACAGTTGTCTGACCACGTGAGACTGGGGGGGTCTGGGGAGGCCAGAGGAGGAGGGGGTGAGGTTCAAGCCCTTGGGGGGGGTCTTCAGAATGCGGTGGGTGGCAGGGTCATAGTACCTCAAAGGAACCCTTTTGTATTTGACCTTGGCCCCCACGTTGCCTTCACACCCGTCACATGACCTTTTCCTGCYGCGGTTGCCCCTGGCRATGGGTCTGAGGCGGGGCTTGGGGTCAAAGGGAGGGGTTTCGGGGGAGGAGAGGACATAGATCAGAGTGGTTTGGGGCTGCAGGGGGGTCATGATGCGGGAGTAGGAGACAGGCAGGCGGAGAGAGCACAGCCTTGTCTTCATCTCTGGGGTCTTCTCCTGGTCAACGCCGGGGTCCTGACAGGGCAGCGTTAGGATGTCCGGGGATGTGCCTGTCTGGTCCAGTGTTCTCTGTCGGATGGTGGGGATGATGGCTGCTGTAGTCTGTGTCCCGTGACTCACTTTGACCACCTGACACCTGGACGCCAGGCGATAATTCCTACTAACTTTCCTCCGCCTAAGCACCTCCCTCCCCCTCATGTGGCATTCTGGGTTGTCATCTTCATTGTCATGGTCACCAAGGGGAACCCACCCCCCGTCTTCCATCCCCTCCTTCTGGCCACGCCCCATATCTCTGCTGCTCCGCTTCCCGTGCCTGTGAATGACATCATCAGAAATATGAACATGAGGAGAGAGAAAAGTAGCCGTTTGGTGGATTTCAATGATGTAGAAATACTCCTGATGAGTCAGGTCAAAATCTGGTCTGTGCGTACCTGGCRAGGGATTCGCTTTTGAAGTAGCAGAGGAACCTTCCTTGTCGGAACTCTCGGACCATGTTCTCCACCTTCTGCTCGTCCTCCAGCAGCACCTGGGTCCACGTCTTCCCCAGGAACGACACGGGGATGTGGGGGAGTGCAGGGAGAATCTCCTCCACTGTTCGTTCCATTTCTCCCTCTGTCTCCCCAATCCCTGTCTCCCCCGCTGTCCTAGTCTCAGGGTTGAGGGCAGAATCCAGTTGGCTGGTGTACATCTGGTCCTCCATGTTCACCTGTACCTCCATGAGACAGGCCAGGGCCCTGCCCTCCCGCTCCCCTCCACCCTGCCTTAAGCCCACTACCACAGGGATGTCCTTCCTCCGCTCCTGCCCACTCCCGATAGCCACCTGCACAGGGGTATCCCAGTCCTCCGACCCCGAACTCACTCCCAGTGAGCCAGGGAGGCTAAGGTGGAAGCTGTCCGTATCCCCCCTTGCCTCCCCTCTCTCCCCCCCTGTCCATRTGTTGTGGTCCCTCTGGTGGTGTTGTGTGGGACTGCGGCCGTAGCAGTGTCTCTGGATCACCTCCTCTATTGTGTCCCCCTCAGGGTCAGAGTGGTCACCGGAGAACGCCAGCTCCTTCTGGATCTCCCTCCGCCTCCAGGGGGGCACCCCCGCCCACGCGGCCCAGCCAGTGTTTACCGTCCGGGGCTTGGGGTCTGTGGTCCGGTCCCTTGGCTTGTAGGGAGGCTGGTTCTCTGGTGTTTCCTGGGTTCTCTGKTCTGTTGGGGTAGCACACAACTGTGGAGAAGCGGGGGAGCGGGGAGGATGGATGGAGGAAGAGGAGGAGTTGCTCCCTCTCTCTCTCCGCCGGTTGGTCTTCCTGTGTGCTTTCCGGTGGACCGGAGGAGGGGTTTGCTTCTGGCTACAAGGTCTTGTGGGGTGTGTTGGTAAGTGGTCAGGGGAAGGTGTGTGTGAGTGAGTCCCTTCCCCAGAACTTGGTCTTATATCCTGGTCTGGAGCAGTTGGGGTTAACCTCTCTGACTCCGCMTTTCCCCCTCTACCTTCTTCTGGTTGGCTGGTCCTTGTTTCCGAGGCAACATCCGCTTCCTGTACGTAAACAAGCTGACAGGAAGAGTCGTCAGAGCTGGGCATGTGCTCTCGGGTTCCGAACGACGCCCCRTCATCGTCGCTGGCGCAGAGATCCAATAGCTCCTCCCTGGGAACCAGCGGGCTGCTCAGAGATGGCAGGTCAGCGTGGGTGGGGCTTAAGACACACAGAAAGGTAAATCAGAGGAAAGAGACTAGGGCTGACAGAAATCATACTGACAGGGATAGAGAGTTGAGGGTGATGTTAACGGATTGTGTGAGTGCGTTACCGAGGGTCGTTGTAGAGGTGCGGGTGATGCTGGATTACGTCCAATAGGAATCTCTCCATCAGGCTTCCAGATGGGACGTAGGTGCGAGTACTATGAACCACCTCCCTGTGTCTGGGGCTTAGGATGTGCTGCTCCACGTTGTTGTAGAGTATCTGGCAGCAGCTGCAGTAGCCCTGTCTGGGGGGAGGAACTCTGGATGGCCCGGGCTGCTCCTCCTCCCTCTCCCCCCTTGAGAAGACAGAGAACACAACATGTAACACAACACAACTGATGTGGACACAACCAAAACACGATCACGACAAATAACCCCTGTGGGGTGTTTGTTGACTCACCTGCTAACAGTGTCCATCTCCTTCTGTGGATCTGTCTGACCCTGCTCTGCATCTGTCAGACAAACAGACAGAACATAACTTMATGTATCAGAGATARGGWCGTTMACTCCACAGCTAGCTTGAAATATCGCAAATGGTGCTATCGAATTGGATCCTTTTCTATRCGTTGTCAAGCGGGCGGTCACGTGTGTTAGAGGRCCMTGGCTCAAACCCAGTCAGAGGCAAGTTCATAGAGGCAGCGCTATATGCTAATCTTGCACACTGACGCCGTTTACGCTCAGACAATACAAACTTGCATGCACGCTCACAAGCATTTCGCTACAACCGCAATAACATCTGCTAAACACATGTATGTGACAAATAMAATTTGATTTGAGTAGTACTTTCTGTCCTCTTACCTTGAGCAGAGGGGCCAGACTGCTCGTCAGCAGGCATTTGGTGTTCTACATCTGAAARCACACACAGAGACTAAAATATAAATGTGTATCCTGTACATAAAAGTTRTGTGGCTTGTTGTGAAATAAATCATATCCAAAACACCAGAAACGAACTCACTCGCTGGGGGAGGAGTCAGGGACGCTTCAGTCTCAGGCTGRCCAATCACATTATGTCAGATCAGTCTCCCATCTCCAAGGGCAACCTGATTCTGGACCAACTACTGAAGTAGTGACACATGGCAATTAAAAGATGCGGCATTTCAGAGGTTATTTGCTTTTCCAGCATTGCCATAAGGATACAACAAAAGTTATCTGGCTAGTTTACAATTCCAATGTTATTGCTTAGGCCTACTGAGATCTGTATCTTGCATGTATGCTATTTATTCCACGGCGCGTGGCGTTCCATTGGAAATCTGCAGATCGCGCGAAAGTTAAGTGGCTAGACAGCAAGCTACGCCGTGATTGGTTGGAACGAGGACACGCTAGGCACAGAAAGCCAACTTGGCCTTCTGCTCTGTCCTCGATTAGCTTTCTCAAAAKAAATCACAATTTCGCTTCTACAGCAAGGAGCTAGCTGGATGACTGCARTCTGCAACACTACTGATATGCATAATTAATAAACACAACATAGCTTTAGGTATCTAGCAAGTAACGTAGTTTTAAAACAGTTGGGAAATAGCTGATTTCGTTATGCTAGCCAGCTAGTAGTAGCAGCCTCACTGACGTTAGCTAACCATGCTTGCACGGGGAGATTCCGGGACTAAAAACATGCTAGAGAAATATAATACAGTAGAGACCCGTCTGTAAATTTTAACGAGTTTAGTTTCCTATCCACACAAACATGCCTTCCCGCCTTTTCACCTGTTTGTTATTCCATTCGGTTCTGTTCGGCATCCGTATTTTGCTCTTCTCGGAGAAGTGACGTTACCCGGCTTGGCGGCAACGAATTCCTACCGGTACCAGAGATTACGGAAGAGGAAGCAAGACATCCATCTCGCAAATATTTGCTGGTTCATTTAACGTTAGTCAATGAACTAAGCAGACACACAGATGTCGCATTTGTGTCTATAGGAGGCAACCCCCCCCCGGTGGATAAGATCTTCATCCACCAGCTTTTGACAGCCATTGAACTATGCTGTGGCAACATCATTCAAAGGGAAGTTACACTGCCGAGTCTCGCTTACCTCGGTCCCAGTTGCTTCATGTGAAACATGCTAACGACAATTGTCGTCTCCCAAGGTTATAGTGAATTTAAGGGTAAAACGTATTTTGAATTAATCTGAGCTATGCCCTTCACTCTATGGTCAACATTTCAGAATGAAGCTTAAAGCAGCCACGTAAGTTTTTGGGAGACCCGACCAAATGCACATAAGATTTTTAACTTCTATGTACTATTCTTTATCCCCTTACACTTGTGCGTATAAGGTAGTAGTTGTGGAATTGTTAGGTTAGGTTATTACTGCAAACTGATTGTCGGAACTAGAAGCACAGAGTTTCGCTACACTCGCATTAACATCTGCTAACCATGTGAGACAAAAAAATTGATTTAAATCTGTCACTAGTTCCAAAGTTAACCGGGGTCGTCCAGGTATCCCTATGGGAAGAATTACAAACGTTTTTGATATAAGGTCTGAGGTAAGTAGCTCTTATACTTTGTCTGAGATGGAGTCGGTTACCTTACCTTTGTGCTCATTACGTATATTTACATTATCACTTAGCAGACGCTCTTATCCACGAGCGACTTAAAAAATTGGTAATTTTTATGTGCTACTCAGAACACAAGACTAAGCCTGATTTACATACAATATTTGTGTCATTGAATACTTTCAGCAGTTTAGATGGTACTATGTTCTCCACATAACCTGTTTTAACAACCAGGAAATGGCAGTGATTTCAGCATTTGCCTTTAGGACTCAGAGAATGCAATTCACCAGCCAGTTTTCCCCAAACACACAAGTCTTTCCTCAAAAGCTACAAACCAGGCAGAACCACTTGTCAAAACATGTAACTACAAACATATTCCATCTGAAGTGCTTTTTATTGCAGCCCCAAAGTGCTCAGTGTCTTTGTTGGTAAGTGTTTGAGTTTTAGATCTTGTTGAAGGCAGCCACATCCATAGACTGGACGTAGTCCTCGAAGGCTGTAATCTGTTCCTCCAGCTGTCTGTTCCCACCTTGTCGTCCTCTACCACACACCCGATCTGCAGCTTCTTGATGCATAGCCCACTGGTACCAGCTTGGCTGAAGGGGAAGAAAGGAACAGATGTCATGAGTTTGTGGAGACATTCTAGCCACGCACCCAATCAAGAGCAGAGTTCATGACAGATTGAGCAAGATCTACAGAAAAGTGTTTAGACCCAGCTCCCTGCCCTCCGTGGAGTGCAGACAGAGCCAGGATAGTAGGAAACACATTTCTGTGTCAGGGGGAACGACAAAGCAGCACTGAACCAGCAGTATTGTAACTTAACCTGCAGCAGTCAATAATAGCACTGGTAACTGTTGCACTGTCCTCATGTTGTTCCCAGTGAATGGCTGGACTGAAACCATAGCAGTTCCATTCCAGCCTTTACTCTGTCATCCTTCACCAGCCACCTCTGTACTTACACTGTCCCCAAAGCAGGCGGCCATTGAGATGCTGCGAACACACTCCTCCAGCTGGCCATGTCCGTCTCATCATCCCCGGTTTCACTCAAGCAGGATCGTGACTTGGCGATGAGTGTGGGCTCTGTGGTGGAGAGATGTGCACAGAAAGAACAGAAAGCACACAGACAAACTGACCGTGAGTGTCAACCCTCAAAACAAACAAAACAATGACTTATATTTGTCTGGCAGTACTCAGATCAAAGAAAGGTGTCCATCACGATCAGCCGAAGATGGTGTTAGGATCATCATAGAATAGCCAGCTTTGTGCATGTGGGCAACGTTGCTTCACAGCGTCGCAGGACGTGCACATGTGACTTTTCTAGTCACATTGCACAAGTGTGTAAGGTTAGCTGTGCATGACGTACTCTTTGACTTCTTGGCGGCGTACGCTGCGATTCTCTCCTCTTCAGCTTTTCTGCCTCTGCGTCCTCCTGAGGGTGAGAAGTCAAAGGTTAGTGGGGTCAGCTGATCGGCCACGACACAGTAGGGGAGCACTGGGGTACTCAAACTAAAAGGTGGTACATCACTAGATCAGCCGAAGGTGGGTTGGATGATCATATAACCCAGTCATAGCTCGCGGGGGGGACAGCGAGCTATAAAATCCTCCTCGTGTTAACAGCGAGCAATTCCAACAGATTCTACAAATACATTGCCCCATCTTCATTTTTATATGTCAGCTCAATGAAGACTCGACTCCATAAGAGTCATTGTCATAGAACATTTGGGGCAACATGGATAGCTCTGCATCTGACATTGCACATAATTTAAAACAGCTCAGGATTGATTAATAAAGTTTATTGAATTCAAAACAGGTGCAGCCCTCTTCATCAGAGCCAAACAGGTCCATGTCATCATCATCATCCTTTGAGTCTGCAGCTGTCTTGTCCTCCACCCCAGCAGGACCATACTGGCCCAGGGGCTTCTTACTCCTGGCAGACTGCAATGAGGAGGAGAAAAAGGGAGACAGAAGTAGGCAAGGCAGGACATAGTAGAGAGGAGAGAGGGAAGGGAGAAAGAACAAGTAGGACAGTAAGAAAGGGTAGGAGGGCAAGTTAGACAGATGTCCAATTCTATTCACCCATCTTATTTTCATCTTGTCCAGATTCATCAGTACTGAAGGTGGTGCATCAGGCAATCAGGCGAAAGATGGTGTGAATCATCACGCAAATCCTAGATCAGTAGCAAATGGTAACTAGTAATTTGATAAACTGGCAATTATAGTGCACAACTCACCTGCCCTTCTGGTTCTGGAATGACTTGATGTGGTTGTACCAGCGAAGAGCTGGCCACGCACTGTTGGGGGCTGAGGAGATTGCATCGACACCAGCCACGTCGGCCTGGGAGGGCACCACCCTGCACAGGAGGAAAGTTGAAGTCAGCATAGAATGAAGACAATTGGCTCCTAGATCTGTGCCTACAGCACATGCAGATATAAAAGTAATGTAGCGCAGATTCCCATGATTTCATATCATACTTGATAACCATCACACAAGTTGCAGAATACAGTTGAGCATTCTGGACCTTCCAATTCAACCAAAACGTCACCCCAAACTTCGAGCTCCTAGCCATTTTACTTTACATACAATTTCACGTGCACCAAGCTGCACTCCAGGGTTTGCACAGTTAAAAATCAGGTGACAACGTTTGTAAAACAGCACCGGAATGATTAATGTAACCTACCAGCCGAGCCATCAGTGCATTTTAATCTCGGCACCGAGAACCTAATCACCAAAATTCGACTTCCCTCCTATCTGCACCTTCATGTGCAGCCGTCCACGTCATTCAAACTAAGTTAGTAGTTAACGTCACGGGAAGAGCATTTAACCAATTACCTAGTACGGGTTTGGCGTCTACTTAAACGACAAGAGTAAAATAACTATGAATTCACAATCATATCCGTAAAATACTTTGCACGAAGTTTAGATCGCTAACGTTAGCGAGAAGGTCGCTAACATAAGAACTTGTCAACTGCGACGCCATTGTCGATTGCCTGGCTAGCTTGGTCGATACATACAACAAAAATGGGTAAAAATGCCTACCAACCCCTCGATGTAGCTCTTGTCGGCTAAAAAGTCGTTGAGGACCTTGAGGCCGCCAGGGGTTTTCAATCGCCAAGCCCATTGTTCAAGATGCTTCTGAGACGAGACAAGACGTGCAGTGCAGGAAGAGCGAAGGAACGAAAAAGAACACGGGAGGATTTTATACCAGTGACGGCACGAACCGTGTGACCCCTCCTTGTCCTCTCCTTCGAATGTTATTTTCTTCCATTCTAAAAAATAATGTAACTTTCACCAAACTGCAACACTATAAAAATTAGAGATTCTATTATTATTTTGATAGTTTCACGTTTATACAAAAGTCTCACAAAATGCACCATACAATCAGCATGCATCGCTCTCGTAACAATACTGTTATAATATAATAAAATAAAAATATGGCTTGTTAATGTATTTCAATATATATATCTATTAAACATCACAGTGGTTATTTAAACAGTAAAAGCACACAAATCACGAACATTTAGGAAAGCATTTCAACCGGAAGTACTAACGTTTTATGGGGTGAAAGGGCACATTATAACTCGAAAACGTTAAATATCTTTATGGTTATAATAGTTTTGAACATATGCATATGTTTTATTATTATGTAAATACATGTAACTGAATTTTAAATTAAGAAGTATGGGCAAAATGAGCTATTTCTTCCTTTAATATATCGTGGTGAATCGTTCATTTTCGTTGTTGTGACGGAGATTCGCAGTAGGATTGCTAGCTAGTGCATACATAAATCGCTGTTCTGGTCAAGAAGGCCAAATAGCGACAAGGTAAGAATAAAATTACAATACTTCATTCCTATGTGACCATGCCGATTGTATAGTTTACAATCTTTGGATTTAGTAACAGCTTGCCGCTGTAAAATCAGTGCGATGTCCCGTGTCCTTGACTTGTAGTTAGCTAACATTGAACGCTTTAACTTGCTAACCTAGAAAGCATTCAACACCAACTCGAGTGGGGAGAAAACGTCAACAGCTGTACCAGGGCTAACGTTAGAGATAGGGGAGACCGTTAGATGTAACTTAACTGCTGTGGACATGGATTCACTCTTATGTTGAGTGTGTGTGACAACTTCTAGCAAGGTGACAATTTCTAGCAAGGGTGTCCGACGATTTTGTAACATCATGAGTTTACAGCTCGTTACGCATTTGCCATTTGCCATAGATCACCGGTAGTGGTGCACATATATGATCATAATTAATCCAACTAATGTCATTTGTTATGACATATGTAACCCACACAGTGAATTACTCTTAGGTAAGATAGCTAGAAGTATTAGCTATAGCCACAGTAGCCAGTTAGAGATGTTTGACTTCTGCGCTCTCTCTCTTTCTAGCGTCATGTTGCGTTTGCCATCCGTTAGCCGCGCGCTAGCAGGGGCAGCCAAGGGCAGCCTGGCCCCCTCCAACAATGGTAAACATCGTGTGTGCACCCTCAAGCTACTTGGATACATTCATGTGTTTTGAAGAGAACACTCACAATTTCTCTCTAGGGTTTCTGGTTGCTTTGAAGTGTAATCTGTATCTGTGTTTGCAGTGCGTACCTCAGCGAGAGCTGCCAGTAACATGGTAGAGGTGTTTGTTGATGGGAAACCAGTGGAGGTGCTGCCTGGAACCACCATTCTGCAGGTAACCTTTGAACTTTGACCTCACCKTGACCCCAATCACCCTGTAGTGTTAAACACTAGGCCTGGTGACAAATTGTGGCTGTGTGTTTTATCGTGACTGACTCGTTGTATCTGTGTGTGTTTTAGGTCTGTGAGAAGATGGGGGTGCAGATTCCTCGGTTCTGCTACCACGAGCGCCTGTCTGTGGCTGGGAACTGCAGAATGTGTCTGGTGGAGATTGAGAAAGCCCCAAAGTTGGCGGCCGCGTGCGCCATGCCAGTGATGAAAGGCTGGAACATCCTGACCAACTCAGAGAAGACCCGCAAGGCCAGAGAGGGAGTGATGGAGTTCCTGCTGGCTAACCACCCTCTGGACTGCCCCATCTGTGACCAGGGAGGAGAGTGTGACCTTCAGGTAAACACACACACTCTGGATGTGTAAATGCACACACACACACACTGACTGTTGTGTTTTTGGGTTTGGTTTGTGTCTCAGGACCAGTCCATGCAGTTTGGTTCAGACCGCAGTCGTTTCTCTGAGGACAAGCGGGCTGTGGAGGATAAGAACATTGGACCACTCATCAAAACAATCATGACCCGCTGCATCCAGTGCACACGCTGCATCCGGTGAGTACTATACTCAGTTTGTCCCTCTCAGCCACCGTACTAGTCTTTCTCCTCTTTCTTTGTCCTTCTCAGCCACCGTACTCCTCACTCTCTCTCACTCCCTTCGCTTGTTTAAAAAATATATATACACTACCATTCAAAAGTTTTGGGTCACTTAGAAATGTCCTTGTTTTTGAAAGAAAAGCTTTTTTTTTGGTCCATTAAAATAACAATATTGATACAGTGTAGACATTGTTAATGTTGTAAATGACTGTTGAAGCTGGAAACGGCAGATAAAAAAAATAAAAATGGATTATCTACATAGGCAACCAACACTCCTGTGTTACAATGGCACGTTGTGTTAGCTAATCCAAGTTAGCTAATCCAAGTTTATCATTTTAAAAGGCTAATTGATCATTAGAAAACCCTTTTTCAATTACGTTAGCACAGCTGAAAACTTGTTCTGATTAAGGATGCAATAAAACTGGCCTTTAGACTAGTTGAGTATCTGGAGCATCAGCATTTGTGGGTTCGATTACCGGCCAATTTTTCGCATGGAATAGCCTTCATTTCTCAGAACAAGAATAGACTGCCGAGTTTCAGAAGAAAGGTCTTTGTTTCTGGCCATTTTGAGCCTGTTATCAAACCCACAAATGCTGATGCTCCAGAAAAAAATCTTATTTACAATGACGGCTTACCCCGGCCAAACCAGGATGGCGCTGGGCCAATTGTGCGCCGCCCTATGGGACTCCCAATCACAGCTGGGTGTGATACAGCCTGGATTTGAACCAGGGACTGTAGTGACGCCTCTTGCACTGAGACGCAGTGCCTAAGACCGCTGTGCCACTCGGAAGCCCCAGTAKGTCCTTGTCAGCCACTGTATTCCTCTCTCTCTCTGCTCTGAGTGTCCTTCTCAGCCACCGTACTCCTATCTCCACTCTGTATACATTCTAATGCTAGGCCTTTGTGCCCAAATGCCAGTTTTGCCTGTGAGATTGCAGGCCATGGGGTGGTATTGACCAGTTGATTTGATWGTTTTTTTYTCTCCCTATGCCAGTTTTGCCAGTGAGATTGCAGGTGTAGAGGACCTGGGTACCACAGGCAGAGGGAACAACATGCAGGTGGGGACGTACGTGGAGAAGATGTTCATGTCGGAGATGTCAGGAAACGTCATCGACATCTGTCCCGTAGGAGCCCTCACTTCCAAACCATACGCCTTCACCTCACGACCCTGGGAGACCAGGTACTGTGTGTGTGTGTGTGTGTGTGTGTGTGTGTGTTAATATATCAAGTGTGTGTTTGTAAAAAGGAAGATGGATCTACACTCTAGATCTAGTATATAGACATGATAGAGGTGTAGGCAGTACCATTGTTGTGTGTGTAACCTTGCTGTGTGTTTGCAGGAAGACTGAGTCTATAGATGTGTTGGATGCAGTAGGCAGTAACATCATTGTGAGTACGCGTGGTGGAGAGGTGATGAGGGTTCTGCCCCGCCTGCACGAAGACATCAACGAGGAGTGGATCTCAGACAAGACCAGGTGAGACACAGAACCTGTACCTGTCTATCACCCTGCTAACAGCTGGGACTTCAATCAATATATGTATATAACGTGTGTGTGTTCATGCATCCCGTGTGTATTACGTGTGTGTGTGTGTGTGTGTGTGTGTGTTTTGTATGTTTGCGTATGACGGTCTTAAGCGCCAGAGGCTGACCCAGCCTATGGTGAAGGAGCGTCAGACAGCTGGTCCCCAACATCCTGGGAAGACGTAACTCACACGTGTGGCCGGAGCAGTAAGTCTCTGGTGTAGTGTCTGTCACTGATGTGTCTGTCATTCAACAGACATGTTGACACATGTAGGCAATGACATTGTTTTCTGTCTGTCTGTAGGAAGATCTGAAGTGGTATCTGTATTAAAAGTTAGTATATACAGTGCATTCCAAAAGTATTCAGAACCCTTGACTTTTCCCACATTTGTTACGTTACAGCCTTATTCTAAAGTTGATTACGCGTAAATCGTTTTTTCCCCCCTCAATCTATACACAATACCCCATAATGACAAAGCAAAAACAGGTTTTTAGAAATGTTTGCAAATGTATTAAAAACAAAAACATATCACATTTACATAGGTATTCAAACCCTTTACTCAGTACTTTGTTGAAACATCTTGGCAGCGATTACAGCCTTGAGTCTTCTTGGGTATGACGCTACAAGCTTGGCACACTTGTATTTGGGGAGTTTCTCCATTCCACTGCAGATCCTCTCAAGCTTTGTCAGGTTGGAGGGACGCGCTACCCAGCTATTTTCAGGTCTCTACAGAGATGTTCGATTGGGTTCATGTCCAGGCTCTGGCTGGGCCACTCAAGGACATTGAGACTTGTCCAAAGCCACTCTGTGTGTTGCCTGTTGTTGGGAAGGTGAACCTTCGCCCCAGTCTGAGGTCCGAGTGCTCTGGAGCAGGTTTTCATCAAAGATCTCTCTGTACTTTTGCTCCGTTCATCTCCATCCAGGCCCAAAGAGTTTCAATCTTGGTTTAATCAGACCAGAAATCAGACCTGAGTCCTTTAGGTGCCTTTTGGCAAACTCCAAGCGGGCGGTCATGTGTCTTTTACTGAGGAGTGGCTTCCGTGGGTATTCTACCATAAAGGCCTGATTGGTGGAGTGCTGCAGAGATGGTTGTACTTCTGGAAGTTTCTCCCCTCACAGAGGAACTCTGGAGCTCTGTCAGAGTGACATCGGGTTCTTGGCCACCTCCTGACTAAGGCCCTTCTCTCCGATTGCTTAATTTGGGAGGGCAGCAGATCTAGGAGGAGTCTTGGTGGTTCTAAACTTCTTCCATTTAATAATGACGAAAGCCACTGTTCTTGGGGACCTTCAATTGCTGCAAGATTGTTTTTGGTACCCTTCCCCAGATCTGTGCCTTGACACAATCATGTCTCGGACTCTTTTGGACAATTCCTTCAACCTCATGGCTTGATTTTTCTCTGACTGCACTGCCAACAGTGGAGACCTATATATAGACAGGTGTGTGCCTTTCCAAAATCATGTCCAATCAATGATTACCACAGGTGGACCTCCAATCAAGTTGTAGAAACATCTTAAGGATGATAATAGAAACAGGATGCACCTAGCTCAACTTTGAGTCTCATAGCAAAGGGTCTGAATACTTATGTAAATAAGGTATTTCTGTTTTAGTTTTGGAAAAATAAAGTTTGATAACATTTCTATAAACCTGTTTTTCGCCTTTTCATTAATCTACTACT
>NW_019947368.1:15275-37959 GCF_002910315.2 Salvelinus sp. IW2-2015 | reverse complement strand
AGAGAGAATATTCTCTCGAATGATTGGCAGCGTATCTCTCGAGCACCACAAACACAGTCTCATCTCCAGCCATTCAGCTTGGAGGCTTAGTTAAATTAAGACTCGGTTAGGGCCAGCTAACAGGAGGGTTTGCTCAGGGAGACAAGCGATTCTACAGGAGGGGGGCTGAGCACGCACCCTTGTGGGGCCCAATGTTGAGGATCAACGAAGTGGAGAGTTGTTTGCTTCCTTCACCACCTGGGAGCGCCCGTCAGGAAGTCCAGGACCCAATTCCACAGGGTGAGACCAGGGTTAATGATGTACTTGGAGGGTACTATGATGTTGAATGCTGAGCTGTAGTCAATGAACAGCATTCTTACATAGGTATTCCTCTTGTCCAGATGGGATAGGGCAGTGTGCAGTGTGATGGCGATTGCATCGTCTGTGGACCTATTGGGGCGATACACAAATTGAAGTGGGTCTAGGGTGACAGGTAAGGTGGAGGTGATATGATCTTGACTAGTCTCTCAAAGCACTTCATGATGACAGAAGTGAGTACTACGGGCGATAGTCATTTAGTTCCGTTCCTTTGCCTTCTTGGGTACAAGTACAATAGTGGCCATCTTGAAGCATGTGGGGACAGCAGACTGGGATAGGGAGAGATTGAATATGTCCGTAAACACATCAGCCAGCTGGTCTGCGCATGCTCTGAGGACGTGTTAGGTATGCCGTCTGGGCGGCAGCCTTGCGAGGGTTAACACGTTTAAATGTCTTACTCACGTCAGCCACAGAGAAGAGAGCCCACAGTCCTTGGTAGCGGGCCAGTCTGTGGCACTGTATTATCCTCAAAGCGGGCAAAGAAGGTGTTTAGGTGTGTTTGTGTGTGTGCCATTTACATATTTGGAAATCTATGTTGGAATCTAGTTTCTTCGAGGCCATGACACACTACTTTAGTCAAAAGCATTCACCTGGAATGTAAACCTATTGTTTCATCTGAAACGTTATAATTATGTTGTTCTGAGTAATTGAACATCACACCACTTATATAGTTGTCTTTGTCATTAAAGTGTCACAACTGACAGTCAGGTAGAGAGGAAATGGAGGTGCTGAAACATGAGTTGTGGGTGTTGGTGAGTGGAGGAATGCCTTTTTGAAGATGAGGAGGTAGGCTGCTCACAGATGGTTTGCAGGACACAGATTAAGCCTTGTATAATGGAGAAAAACAACTCCTCCTCATGCTACAGAGCAATTACCAGGGTTTTTGTGTGTCGTTCAATGAACTGTCAAATCGTGGGAGTCTGTGTAGATGCTATGCTAGGTGTTGATTCTTCCTCCATTAAGCTTTGTTGTTTTCTCAGCCCTTGTGTCCCACTCTGAGAGCTACTCGGAGATAGTTGGTTCCAATGGCACCCTATTCCTACACAGTGCACTACTTTTAACAGAACCTAATGGCCCTGATCAAAAGTAGTGCACTAAGTAGCTAGCTGCTCAGGCCTCTGTGTCTGTCCAGACAATGAATAATTCTGCCCATTCAAAAGCCTTACAAAACTTAGAAAAACTACTGGGTAACCTGATGCAAGAGTTAAGTGTCTGGCTATTCTCTATAGTGTACTACTTTTGATCAAAGCCCTATGCACCCTGGTCAAAAGTAGTGCACTAAGTAGGGAATAGGGTGCCCTTTGGGATGCAGCCTGTGTCCCCCTCAAGTTGTCTGTCCCAGTAGGACAGAGGAGAGCAGTGTATGGAGAAGTGGTAGCACAGTATAGCACAGACAGGATGGCCTTTATGACATCAGAAGAAAACAGTGGAACGTTCTCAGTCTAGGACTGAGTCTAGGATTGCCCGACGAAGACATACAGAGTTGTGAATGATAAACTATCTTTGTGAAAAAAGTTTATTTGTCTCATATAAAACATAGTTTGTCCTTGATCTGGGTACTCAGACTAGGCTGTAGATTTATTTATTGAACCTTTATTTTATCAGGGAGTCATACTGAGACAATAAACTACAGAAAATACACACATGAAATATAAATACAAAATGCAAGCATAAAGAAAAACACGGTCATAAAAAAACAAAGATATTCATCAGTAATAAGGTCCTCAATCAGCTTTCTGAATTGCCCTAGAGGCACCAGAACTTCACATTTAACATTTTGAAGATTGTTCCACAAATAATGTGCAAGAAAACTAAAGCTGATTACCTAACTCTGAGAGACCAAGGAATCTACAGAGTTAGTCATCCTGAGACCGGGTGTGGTAGCTAGTATGACTAAAGTTTAGTAATGATGTTAGGAACAGTGGAACTTTTTGTAAAAGGGCTTCATAAATGAAAACATAGCAATGTATCAACCTACGTGACATCAAAGAGGGCCAACCAACTTTCTGGTAGAGAATGCGTGATATACCATCCAAGCTTCACAGACTCCAAAACAATCTTTACACAATATTCTCAGTTTAGGAAGCCTGATGAAGACATTACAGGGGAGAATAAAGTGGCAATAACATTGTAATAATACTATGGCAATTCACAATGCTACATACTACTGTGACTTTTAATAACCAATCCCTGTTGACTTCCAGGGGAGGTGAGTACGGACAAGATGAACTCTATCAAAGAAGTGACAAGATGGGCATCTTCAAGCAGGCAGAAGGTTGCTCAAGTAAGTACACACTGATACTCACAACCACCCCACACCCAATACAGTAGGTGTATAGTGTAATACTGAACAGAAACATACAAATAAACCTTACTGTGTAGACGTATTAATGTAATACAATCTTTCATCTCAATGTTCATTTAAACAGGAAGTTCTGGACAACTGCTGGAGCCTGGGAGATATCTGGTGATGTTGACGATAGCTGCAGCCTACTTCCTACACTCTCTGATCCAACAGTAGTTTATACTGTAGATCTAGGTTTGCATCCCAAATGGCACCCTATTCCCCATATAGTGCACTACTTCTGACCAGAGACTTAAAAAAAAATATATATATGTATTTCACCTTTATTTAACCAGGTAGGCCAGTTGAGACAAGCTCTCATTTACAACTGCGACCTGGCCAAGGCAGTGCGACACAAACAACAACACAGAGCTACACATGGAATAAACAAACGTACAGTCAAATAACACAATAGAAAAAATCTATATACATTGTGTGCAAATGAGGTAAGATTAGGGAGGTAAGGCAATAAATAGGCTGTAGTGGCGAAGTAATTACAATTTAGCAGTTAAACTGGAGTGATAGATGTGCAGAAAATGAATGTGCAAGTAGAGATACTGGGGTGCAAAGGAGCAAAAAAATAAAAAAAATAACAATATGGGATGAGGTAGTTGGATGGGCTATTTACAGATGGGCTATGTACAGGTGCAATGATCTGTGAGCTGCTCTGACAGCTGATGCTTAAAGTTAGTGAGGGAGATATGAGTCTCCAGCTTCAGTGATTTTTGAAATTCATTCCAGCCATTGGCAGCAGAGAACTGGAACTGGAAGGAAAGGCGGCCAAAGGCGGAATTGACTTTGTTGGCAAGTGAAATATACCTGCTGGAGCGCGTGCTATGGGGACCAGTGAGCTAAGATAAGGCGGGGCTTTACCTAGCAAAGACTTGGGCTTTGGTCAAAAGTAGTGCATATATAGGGAATAGGGGGCCATTTGGGCATAGCCCTAACCCTCACTTTGAATCAACACTGGAACTGTCAATATTCCTATTTTCTAAACTGCAATGAAGTCTATATTTTGATGATCTTTTTGTCATTGATCTGAATGGTGTGGGTTTGAATTTACTCTTGAAGCAAGCATTTTTTTGTTTATTTGTTTTTTATCCTAGATATAAAAAATATATATACTTTAGATGCCAACTTCCTGTATTATATTGTAAATATTCCACATTTGGGTAAATATGAATGAGTATACTGTTTCAGCCCAATATCCAGAACATCAAAGCAAACGTAATAGAGCAACAATTGTTAATTGTCCTTCCCTGTCAATTACTGTATCAAAAATGCAATTTGAAGGAAAGAGATGCTGTAAATGTTTGCAAATGTGTCCCATTGTATGTATGCATTGTTTTCTCATGCATTCATGTATTAAACTGCCACTTTCACATTTAAGGTGAATTTCGAAGTCTTGCATATATGTTTTTATTGAGTAACCATAAAAATAATATGTGATGATGAAAAAATATATTTGGATAAATACGGATTATTGAAAACGTGAATTTCATGAAATCTCTTATAGGCCTTTTGCTCCTATGCAGGGGCGTAGGCTACATACTGTTTCATCAATGTTGCTGTTTACTTGAGCCGCTGTATTTTGAATTAAAGGGAGGCGAGTCTCATCTCCGTGTGGTTATTGGAAGAAGCTCGTGTCACGTGACCAGAAACGTCAACGATTCAATGGCAGCCTACTGTTTTGTAAATTAACACAAGGGACAGCTGCATAAAATAGTGTTTTAAACGACAGAATCGCATTTCTAAGGTAAATGTACAATTTAACGTTATCTTATTAAACTGACATGGTGTTAACAAACTTTCTAGCTGGGTTAGTTGCCCGATGCAAGAAAGCGATGAATGGAGAATATCGTGTGGTTGTAATGTGGAAGACGCGCGCGTGCTACATGCTACTCTCGTAGCCCCATTAGTGTTGTCTAGCTAGCAAGATAGGTAAAGCCCACGAATGTTTTATGTAGAAAATATATGTCTAATGTGTTAACTACTAAAGCTATGAACAACGTGTGACTCATACTCCAATGAAAGATATACAATATTGACTAGAAATTCGTATTATTTTGCTCAAAGTAATTTTTCCATTGAATATCCCCCACAGCAGACTGATGAAATGCCACACCTACCCCAACTGCGACAAAATAACTGCATTGAATTGATTAACACAATTATGCCAGTTGGAATCATTCAATTAGTAATTGAATTAGCTCATCAGTTTCCCCCACTTGTTGCCAGCGAACTTCCTAAATAATTGGTCTCAAATTGTAAACAACATCGCATGTAGGTTTCAGCCAATCCGTGAGTTCGGCGTTGGCTTTGTTGAGCCGATTGGATGACGCCCATTCTGGCATCAGTGAATAAAACTACTCCATCAAATAATATGGGATGATTTTATTCCTTTACGGTCTGAAATGAAACCACTGATATTATCCATTATACACCTTACAGTATGTCAAATCTTTCAAAATCATGATCCTCACAAAATGCCTTTTTGTTGATGGTTTCTTAGATCTTCATGTATGATCAAAGTATACTGTAAAAAGCAGCATTCAGGCCTAAGGGTAATTGAATAGTTTGCAATTGCAGAAAGATAATAATCATAATCTGTTAATATTTAACCCTGGGTTTGTCTGAGTCAGCAAGGTTAAAGATCCAGGTGCAGAACTAAGACTTTGAGCTCCACGTTAAACAGGCTATTTGTCAGATATCTCATAGACGGCTGAAGACAACATGGGCTCAGGTAATCGCATTATTAATACTTTGAGTTCACAATAATGAACAACACATCTGTTGAGTTTGTCCTGTATGTTAAACGATGCGTTTGTTATTATTCTTTATCATTTTGTAGGAGGTGGATTCTAGTTTAGGCTATACATGGCCCACTTCTGACACCAAGGTAACAAAACAGGCAGRGATTGCGGCGCGAACCCGCAACCTTCTGGCCCGTAGCCCCACGGAATTCAACTGTGCCTCAAAAGCATGCTCCGATGGTAGAGTCGATATAAACCAGGGTCGTTACAGTTGTATTACACTGCTGTGTGTAATCTAGTTCTGAGGGAGCATCTTTAGCCATGTTGTGCCTGTTCAGTTACTCTATCGTGGTTTAAACCCCTGTGTCTGTGGAGGTAAAACTGTGACTGAGACAGATTAACTAGCCTACTCGAGAGGGCAGGCAGGAGCATACTGTAACTGTGGATCCCGCCGGAGTCCCATTGAGCTGCCTGTTCAGCTCGTCTGTTATGGCTTTACCGCCTGTATATCTCTCCCTAGACGTTGCCATGTCTCCCAAGATCACGGTGGAGCTGCTGCGGCAGCTACGGCAAGCCATGAGGAACACCAAGTACATCGCTGAGCCCATCCAGGCCTACATTGTCCCCTCTGGAGACGCACACCAGGTACTGAACACACACACACACACACGGTCGCATGCATGCAAGAACACACACACACACACACACAGAATTACTCATTAGAAATAATGAACAATAGTGAGTATAAGTCTGCCTGACCTCTAATAATGGACAATGTGACTTTCAAGCAGGGTCCTCTACATCTCCACATCTTTAACTCTACTCTTTCTTTCTCTCTCTCTCTAATCCTCATCCCTCCCTTACACCCTCTCTCTCTCTCTCTCGTCGTGATGTGAAGAGGGGAATAATTAAGATGTTATAATAACTGCTAGGGGACCACTTATACCTGATTACTGCTGGATCTGATCTCTCTCTCTCTCTCTCTTTTGWTACAGAGTGAATACATCGCACCATGTGACTGCAGACGTGAATTCATCTGTGGCTTCAATGGCTCCGCAGGTATTGTGTGTGTGTACTTGTGTCAGGATCTAGTTCCCTTGTTATAAAGGAGGTTGATCTGGCGAGAACACCAGTGAATACACAAAGACAAACTTATCACAGCCTTTGGTCATGTCAGACCAGATGAAATCAACACTTCATACAATACCAGGAAAGTTGTATTGTCATTTCCCATAAATGCACACCTTGATTATAACAGTGAACTTATACGCCCTAAGAAAGAACAGGACATCTGTAAACAATATAGACAGACATTTGCTTCTATTGAATTAGGGTCAGAGATTGGACACGTTGATAATAAAATGAAATCAGGCCATAGAAACAGGACAGTTCTGTAGCCTTGCTTGACAACCTTTGAACAGTAGCATAGTGACAACTTAAGACATGACTAAGAATCAGCTATTAAGACGACGTGTCTCCAGGTACGGCCATAGTGACAGAGAACAGATATGTAGCCTTGGTTGATTGATTGATGACATGTCTCCAGGCACAGCCATAGTGACAGAGAACAGTATGTAGCCTTGGTTGATTGTGATGATGATGTCTCCAGGTACGGCCATAGTGACAGAGAACAGATATGTAGCCTTGGTTGATTGATTGATGACATGTCTCCAGGCACGGCCATTGTTACAGAGAAGCATGCGGCCATGTGGACAGACGGACGGTACTTCCTCCAGGCCAGCCAGCAGATGGACAACAACTGGACCCTCATGAAGATGGGTAAACAACAACAGCACTCTTAGTTCTTGAATGGATATGGCATCTGAAGACACCTAGTTGAAGCTAGTATAAGTGGAAGTTGGTTTCTTCTGCATCTAAAGTTGACACTTTAAAGCAAATGCACTTAACCACTTTAGTATAGATTGGCCGACGCTTCTCTTGATAAGACATACTACACATGGGACAGTGTACTCTGTGGTGAGATGTGCCAGTATTTTCTGTCTCATTGCGGGTGTGTCACCAGGTCTGAAGGAGACACTCAGCCAGGAGGACTGGCTGATCAGTGTGCTGCCTGACAACTCCACAGTAGGAGTGGACCCCTGGATCATTGCTGCTGGTCCGTGGAGTTCTACATCTCTTACGTCACACACAATAACACAGTGATAATGGTGTAGTATATGTTGTGTACTCTACTTCCAGTGCTAAGTATCTACCATTTTGGTGCTGACTATGGTTACATGACCTGCCTGTTGTTCCATCCAGACCAGTGGAAGAACATGTCTAAGGCCCTGGCCAGTGCAGGCCACTCCCTGGTGGCTGTTCAGGACAACCTGATAGATGCCATCTGGATGGACCGTCCAACCAGACCCTCCACTCAGCTCCTCACCCTGGGCCTGGGGTTCACGGGTCGGTAGTACCGCTTGGAGCCATTATTGACCTATTCAACATTCTAGAGGTGTTATGTATCCTATCTTGTGATTGGTTGAAAGGTAGTAGCTGTACATGTGTGTACAATGTTTTTGATACAGAAAGCATTTTGTTCAACAGTGACGATGGCATGATGACATCTTCCTCATCAATGGTTCACAGTTAATCCAGGTCCTCCTCTGTTCCAGGTCTGACGTGGCAAGACAAGATGACCGCTCTGAGATCCAAGATGGCCGAGAGGAAGATCTCCTGGTTCGTTGCCACGGCGCTGGATGAGATTGCATGTATGATTCCCTTTATACTGATATAGTTACTATAACACAGCACAGAGACATTTTTCCTATATAATTCACCCTTAACAGTCGTTGGAATTACCACATAAAATAACACCAACTCACTAACCCTGGTCATGTCGAGTTTCAGGGTGCACAGGCTTTCGTTCCAACCCAGCACTAGCACACCTGATTCAACATTTTTTTTTTTTTAACTAGGCAAGTCAGTTAAGAGCAAATTATTATTTACAATGACAGCCTAATCAAATGTCTTGATTGAAGAGTAGTTGATGGGTTGAATCAGGTGTGTTAGTGCTGGGCTGGAACAAAAGTCTGCCCAACCAGTAAACCTACAGGACCAGGGTTGATGCACTTTATTGAATGACCTCACCAAACAGTTACGTTGCATAACCCTGTGAGGTAGACACGACACCCCCTGATCACGATCCAAGAACCRTGAGGCTGTACGGGTGTCCCTGTAGATGCCTGTCTGAGCACCTCGTTAGCTGGCCCTAACGAGCCTATAGAGCTCTCAGAGCTGATTGGCTGGCCAGAGTGTTTGTGTTAATTAGGGAGGACAACGTTGATGTTGATTGCAGTCGTCCAGTCACTTTTAGACTAGTGTGTCTAAATGAGGGGGTTTGTCTGGGCTTCTTCCCTAGAGGGTGAGGAGGGTAACCTCATCATKATCATAATAATGATTAGGATCATATTAATAATAATGATTAGGATCATAATAATAATGATTATGATAATGATAATACAGTGCTAGCTAATTTATTTGTAGCAGAAAGACACATTTTTAAATAGCTGTTTACAAGATTCAAACTACTGTACATAAAATTCTAAATCAAATTTGAAATGCTTACATACATTACTGAATTTGTTGAAGGAGAACAGGAAAAATCGTATCCACCAAACAGGTGTAAAGTAGTAGTGTGTTAACCGTGTTACTCTTCCCAGGGCTGTTCAACCTCCGTGGCTCTGACATRGAGTACAACCCTGTTTTCTTTGCGTACGCCATCGTAGGAATGAACACAATCAGGTAAAAGAACCTAAAAGCACCTAAATGAATCTAAAATAAAAACACTTGACTTTCTTTCCCGACTGTCCTTTCTCAGACACAGTATAGAATGCGCAGCATGCTTTGATCTCCCATGAGAAGTAGGTCATGAATCTGACCTCTGACCCCACCTAGGCTCTTCGTGGACATCAAGCGTCTGGCCGTGCCGACGGTGAGGGAGCACCTTCAGCTGGACACGCCCTCCAAGGCGGAGCTTAGCGTCCAGACCGCCCCCTACGAGTCTGTGTTCACGGAGCTGCAGGCCGTGTGTGCCTCGCTGGGGCCCAAGGAGAAGGTGTGGATCAGCGACAAAGCCAGCTGCGCCCTCACGCAGGTCATCCCCAAGGTGAGGGAGTGCGACTGTGTAATGTCTGACACAAAATGGCTGTAGTGGGTGCTCATGCAGGTTATTCCCAAGGTGAGAGAGTACAACTGTGTAGTCAGGCACAAAATGACCACTGTGCATAGCTGTATCACATTGGTATAATGATGGGGATGAGTTACCCCCAAACAATGTAAAGTACGTTTGTTAATAAACTCAGCAAAAAAAGAAATGTCCTCTCACTGTCAACTGCGTTTATTTAACTTAACGTGTAAATATATTTGTGTAACATAACAAGATTCAACAACTGGGGACATAAATGAACAAGTCCACAGAAACATGTGACTAACAGAAATGGTATAATGTGTTCATGACAAAAGGGGGGGTCGAAATCAAAAGTAACAGTCAGTATCTGATGTGGCCACCAGCTGCATAAGTACTGCAGTGCATCTCCTCCTCATGGACTGCACCAGATGTGCCAGTTCTTACTGTGAGATGTTACCCAACTCTTCCACCAAGGCACCTGCAAGTTCCCGGACATTTCTGGGGGGGGAATGGCCCTAGCCCTCACCCTCCGATCCAAAAGGTCTCAGACGTGCTCAATGGGAAGATCCAGGCTCTTCGCTGGCCTGGCAGAACACTGACATTCCTGTCTTGCAGGAAATCACGCACAGAATGAGCAGTATGGCTGGTGGCATTGTCATGCTGGAGGGTCATGTCAGGATGAGCCTGCAGGAAGGGTACCACATGAGGGAGGAGGATGTCTTCTCTGAAACGCACAGCGTTGAGATTGCCTGCAATGACAACAAGCTCAATCCGATTATGCTGGACGCACCGCCCCAGACCATGACGGACCCTCCACCTCCAAATCAATCCCGCTCCAGAGTACAGGCCTCGGTGTAACGCTCATTCCTTCGACGATAAACACGAATCCGACCATCACCCCTCGTGAGACAACCGCGACTTGTCAGTGAAGAGCACTTTTGCCAGTCCTGTCTGGTCCAGCGATGGTAGGTTTGTGCCCATAGGCGACGTTGTTGCCGTGGTGTCTGGTGAGGACCTGCCTTACAACAGGCCTACAAGCCCTCAGTCCAGCCTCTCTCAGCCTATTGCGACAGTCTGAGCACTGATGAAGGGATTGTGCGTTCCTGGTGTAACTCGGGCAGTTGTTGTTGCCATCCTGTACCTGTCCCGGAGGTGTGATGTTTGGATGTACCGATCCTGTGCAGCTGTGTTACAACGATCAGCTGTTCTCCTGTCTCCCTGTAGTGCTGTCTAGGCGTCTCACAGGTACGGACATTGCAATTTATTGCCCCGGCCACATCTGCAGTCCTCATGCTTCCTTGCAGCATGCCTAAGGCACATTCATGCAGATGAGCAGGACCCTGGGCATCTTTCTTTGGTGTTTTTCAGAGTCAGTAGAAAGGCCTTTTTAGTGCCCTAAGTTTCATAACTATGACCTTAATTGCCTACCGTCTGTAAGCTGTTAGTGTCTTAACGACCGTTCCACAGGTGCATGTTCATTAATTGGTTATGGTTCATTGAACAAGCATGGGAAACAGTGTTTAAACCCTTTACATTGAAGATCTGTGAAGTTATTTGGATTTTTACGAATTATCTTTGAAAGACATGGTTCTGAAAAAGGGACGTTTTCTTTTTTTGCTGAGTTTACATGTAGGCCTATTAGTAAAATGATATGTGTAGCATCAGGTACCTACTAATTCATTGCTTTGTTTTTCTGTTTTGTCCACAGGCCCACCGGTCTCCTATCCCCTACACTCATCTCTGCCTCGCCAAAGCTGTCAAGAACGCCACCGAGATTTAAGGGATGAAAATGGCCCATGTAGTTACCTTTGACCTTTTGACCTTACAATTATTTAAATTGGATTTTAGACACCATAAAATCACCATAATTGGACCATCATCCAGCCATTGATCATGTTTGACTTTTCTCCTCAACCACAGATCAAGGATGCTGTCGCCCTTTGTGAGCTCTTCGCTGGTTGGAAAAAGAGGTACTTTATATGTACTTTTAAAATGTCATTTCCAGTAGTTTTGTAGCTGAAAGTCGTATTACAGTTTTATGATGGCAGACTTTTGGCTGTGAGTGTTGCAATGACTACGTGTCATGTACTGTGTGGTTGTGCTTTTCTAGATTCCAAAAGGCACAGTGACTGAGATCTCCGCAGCAGATAAGGCCGAGGAGTTACGCAGGTGGGGCTCTACTTTTCACTTCAACCGTACAATAACAACATCAGTGGCGTTTTCTCTCCAACTTCACTTATTATCCTGGACCTTAGATTGAGATTTTATAGGTTCCATGCAGGTCACTACACTGGAAAAATATGTTCTGAAGCACAAGGCAATAGGACAATTACATACACCTCTCATCTCTTTCTCCAAACACATTGGAGGAGAAGGTCAGAGGGGAGGGACCTCTGGCATTCTCATCCAATGGGTTTTGAGAAGGAAGACAAGGAGAGAGTAGAGAGGACGCAAGGAGTATGTAATTGAGATATTCCCAGTGAGTCAGAGGTTTTTGCATGAGAGGGATATTTAGCATTTTAACTCCCTCTATTGAAACAATTAGGAACTGTATGTACCTACTTCAACTCTGATGCGGTGTGCCTAAGAACAGCCCACAGCCGTGGTATATTGGCCATATACCACACCCCCTCAGTCCTTATTGCTTAAATACACATAAATAAATATTCATGTGGTTTCAGCCAACAGAAAGACTTTGTCGGACTCAGCTTCCCATCCATTTCCAGTGTTGGACCAAACGGAGCAATCATTCATTACAGGTACCTTTGTTTATTGTACAACTTTATTACACTGTAATTAATGTAGAGTTGTCTATAATCATGTTTTTGATAACTTATTTTGTATTTATGTACTTATTTCTGTTGTCCTATAGACCCCTCCTGAAACCAACAGAACTCTCTCTCTAAACGAAATCTACCTCCTCGACTCGGGAGCCCAGTATATGTAAAGCAATAATCCTACATGTAATAATGCTGCACATAATCCCACATGTAATAATGCTGCACATAATCCTACATGTAATAATGCTGCACATAATCCTACATGTAATAATGGTGCACATAATCCTACATGTAATAATGGTGCACATAATCCTACATGTAATATGGTGTATATTATCCTACATGTAATAATGGTATATAATCCTACATGTAATAATGGTGTATATAATCCTACACGTAATAATGCTGCACATAATCCACACGTAATAATGCTGCACATAATCCCACATGTAATAATGCTGCACATAATCCCACATGTAATAATGCTGCACATGATCCCACATGTAATAATGCTGCACATGATCCCACATGTAATAATGCTGCACATGATCCACATGTAATAATGCTGCACATAATCCTACATGTAATAATGCTGCACATGATCCCACATGTAATAATGCTGCACATAATCCTACATGTAATAATGCTGCACATAATCCTCCATGTAATAATGCTGCACATAATCCCACATGTAATAATGCTACAACATAATCCTACACGTAATAATGCCACACATAATCCCACATGTAATAATGCTACACATAATCCCCCATGTAATAATGCTACACATAATCCCACATGTAATAATGCTGCACATAATCCTACATGTAATAATGCTGCACATAATCCTACATGTAATAATGCCGCACACCACATAATATGCTGCACATAATCCTACATGTAGTAATAATGCTACACATTCACCAAATCATGTAATGCGTAATAATGTGACACATAAGAAAAGCACGTTACAAATAAAACATATTGTTCTAATAAATTGTGGTTCTGGTGTTTTCTAGTGATGGAACAACAGACGTCACCCGCACCATGCACTTTGGATCCCCCTCTGCTTARGAYAAGGTAACAGTTATCCATATGGCCTCTCCTCTCATGACCTGCTACAGCATATGACAGAAGGAAAGTCCCAGTGGTATGTTCAGTGACCTATAGATTTTCTCTCTATATCTCAGGAAACCTTCACCTATGTTCTGAAGGGACATATAGCCGTCAGCGCTGCCATTTTCCCCAACGGAACCAAAGGTGAGACCTTGTGTGTGGAGTACTCAATGTTGCCAGTGTTTGTTTTTAAATGACTAATATGTGAAATGTAAACCTCCACTCCCCCCTRGTCCCTTAGGCCACCTGCTGGACTCGTTTGCCCGCCAGGCGCTGTGGGAGTCTGGGCTGGACTACCTTCATGGTACAGGCCACGGGGTGGGATGTTTCCTCAATGTCCACGAGGGACCCTGTGGGATCTCCTACAAGACCTTCGCAGACGAGCCCCTGGAGGCAGGCATGATTGTCAGCGATGGTGGGGACGTACACACACTCACGTACATGCATGCACACACACACAGACATGCAGGCACGCATACACACACACACTTACTATCATGCATGCATACACAAACACACAGACAGTTTAACTATTTCTCTCTCTCTGTTTCTTTCCGTCTCTCTGTTTCTCTCTCACAAACACCTGAACTTGTCTCCTTCCTTTCCTCAGAACCTGGGTACTATGAGGACGGCTTGTTTGGCATTAGAATTGAAAACGTTGTTCTGGTGGTGCCAGCAAAACCCAAGGTGAGAGATTGACTGAATAAGTATAAAATGAAGTGTGTATAGAMTGAAGAATGAGTATTGATGTTTATGGAGACAGATTGACTGACTACGTGTAAAATTAAGTGTGAAGACTAGTGAAGACCATGTGACCGTGTCCTCAGTACAACTACAGGAACAAGGGCAGTTTGACGTTTGAGCCTCTCACTCTGGTCCCCATCCAAGCCAAGATGGTAAACACAGATCTTCTCACCCAGAAAGAGGTCAGTCTTGGTCCCCATTCTTTGGAATTCATATTTTACCAAACACACTGTTTCTTTAGGAGGTGTCATTCATTTATTTATAATTTTAAAAAGTCATCATTATACAGCTCTATAATGTAAACAGCCCTTGAAACTTGGGTAGAAATACTGTATTGTTTGGTTGAATGAAGTGACACGTAGTAGAGCAGAAATAAAACAATCTTTCAGTTTCAAATCAGCTTTGCCATAGGAGAGAAAGATAAGTATTAAGAGGTCTTCAGGAAATATCCACAGGTGCTCTTTGAAACCGGGAAATCGATTAGTAATAGTTCTGCCATTTTGTATGTTATCACTCTGTGTTGTGACACCTCTCTTCTTCTCCTGCAGCGTGATTGGATGAACGAGTACCACAGGCAGTGCCGGGAGACGATTGGAGCAGAGCTGGAGAGACAGGCGCAAGGAGGCCATGGATTGGCTGATCAGGGAACCCAGCAATCGCCTGAAGGCTATTCTGTGACTGACTCTTATTTAATTCAATTGTATTGCCCAGGAGTACAATTGATCAATCAATTGATTGCTCATCTCAGCAGTGATGATAACCATTTCTTTTGATATTTTCTCTGAGAAGCTACTATCTATAGTTCTGGTCTCTGTGTATTTCACGCTATGCTTCTTTTCTAAAGCACACCATCCGTGCTGAACTGTTTTATGGCGATTCATATCCGCATACACGTGCTGGGAAAAAGGATCTTTCACAACTTCCAAATAACTTCAAAGTTCATTCACTTTAGACAATGTTTTTCCGAAATAAACTTGAATAGGACAAAAAAATCAAACACCCCTCCCATGAAGTGGAACATGCCACCTTGCTCTAGAGCTGCATGTAAAAGTTGGGCGGGTCCAGGATGATCCACTATTGGGATCATGGCGTAGTCCTGAAAGGTTAGCTCTTCTTGCTCCTTTGATCCACCAGGGGCGATATCTGGATATTGTCCTCTTCCTCCAGCCCTATGGTAGAGGGTTACTGTAGATGTAGTAGATTCTGGAGTGTCCTTAGATGCTTCCTGTTTCTGAAGAATGAGAGAGGTTTCTGAAACTGGTGGATCTGTTGACAGCTCTGATGTCACCGGGTTGACTGGTACGTCACGAAGCACAGCACTCTCATACACATGGCCCTCTTCGACAGCCTGGAGGCGGGAAAAGATATCATGTGCTTTCAGGGAACTGTGGGACTTTCTATGTGTTTTTTCTTGTCATTTAAACCAATGCATTAAAATGGCCATCATTATTTTGTGTGCACACCAACATGGTAAAACGGTTGCTGTAAAAGACCATTCAGTTTTGTCATATGTCCATGGAGTGTCACTGTTCTACTGTGTTAAATGTGGAGTCGTACAGTGAGGAAAAGGCTACACCAGAGGAAGCCGGGCTCATTGTAATGGCATAAATGGAATGGTATTAAACATGGAAACGACATGTTTCACTCTGTTCCATTAATTCCATTGCAGCCGTTACATTGAGCTGGCCTCCTATAGCTCCTTCCACCAGCCTCCTCTGGGCTACACGTCTAGGTTGTCACCAAAACAACCTTCAAAGGTTCAATGTAATTTAAGCGTCATATTCAATGACCAAATATTTAGTTTGCTCCAATGTAGCCAACGAGTGAGAGTCATTACTAAGATGACTTTAGCTGAGGATGCCAACATGACTCAGAGAGGTAATTGTAAGCCAGAGAGATAAACATGACCAGAGACAGATGACCTGCGACCGTGACAGGAGATGCTGTAGAGCCTCTTTACTAAGATATATATATGAAGTATAGGGAATTATGGATACTGTAGTACAACAAGCCTTACCTCCTGCACCGTGACAGGAGATGCAAAGCGAGAGTTTTACCCCACCCAAAATCTGTCCACGAAAATACATTTTTGTATGGAGGTCAACGAGAGAGTGTTGAATTTGTCAATAAAAAATGTAATTGCTGATTTGCTACGTGAGGCTTATTTGATCGAATAGACGTTTCGTAATGGTTGTTATGAATGCACTGATATAACTGGACACATGGAATTTCTGCAACTTACCCAAAAACTGACTTTATATATCGGAGATGTGCCTTCTGTCATAGAGATAGATAGAGGACTCATCATGGATATAACCTGTTTTAGAATGGACCTTGCCATTGAGGCCTCCACCATTTTAAAGTAGTCAACTGAGTGGGGATTCCTATGAGTTAGGAACAATCAATCAATGATGACTTTTAAATAGAGAGAGCTCAATGGCGCTGCCAATGCTCTCTAACAGACGCTATAATGGCATAGATACAAAGATGAGTGCTTGATCTAACTATGGCCTGTTTACACGAGTTATCTGCCCTCTCATTGGCTAGAATGGTCCCACCTGATCTCGCCTCCTCCGGCCTGCCTTCCATATTTGAGGACATATCCAATATCTTGTCAATATAATTTACAATCTTTGCTAAGATTCATATGTAGTWCAAAGCATTATGGGTATTGTAGTACATCACGCCTTACCTTCTGCGGTTGTGACAGGATATGCTGCAGAACAGGCCAGTGATGGTGAGAACACACAAGGCTAGAGACATTAGGATGATGTTGAACACCTTGAACTCTGGAAGAAGAAGGAAAGGAAAAAGTGACTATGGTGAACATATTCTAAGAAGAGGGGACTAAGACTAAGGTCCACCTTCATTTCAAGTCAAACACTGAAACTTATTCAAGACACAAAGTCCCACTCAACCAACAACACTCCCAGTTCAACTTACAAATGAAGAGGCTAGATTCAACAGAAACCAAAAAGCAGCCCTGTAGTTGACCTTACCCACCATGTACTGCTGCGTTCATATCCTGGTCGACCGTGGTGAGAGCCGCGGTCCTGTTCATATCAAACGCCATCACCGTCACACTACTGTGGTTGTGGGTCCCAATCCCACTCATGTTGTTGCCATTGGCATCCACCACATGGACTGATCCCAGGCTTCAAGCTCCACTCGCTGATTTAAAAGCCCTCAACACCATGTGACTCCCCCTAACCATTCTTGGCTCTGTTCTGTTGTCGTGGAAACTTGYCGCCCCTCTTTTGGCGCCCCCCAGCCTTTGTTCTGCACCCTTTTTAGTTCTTGTACCCCTCTTCCCCCCTCCCATCTCTCCATACACCCCTCGTTTACATATTATTAGTATTCTCTCCATCTCTGAGGGATAGTGAGAGAGAGGGAGAGGGAGTATTCTCTCCATCTCCGAGGGACAGTGAGAGAGAGGGAGAGGGGGTTAGTGGTGGAGGGTGGATGGGTAACAGTCTGAATACTCATGGCAGGTTCTGAGTGGTGCCCCACTACATTAACAGGGAGCTACAGTACTTTAGGCCTCTTGGGTTGAACACCACCAACTCTTCCCTCAACACCGCCACCCACTTCAGTACAGACAAGATATGTTGTGTTCTGACACTATAATTGYTTTCACAGCTAGTTGAGCTTCAGCTAACCAACTCAATGATAGCAATATGCTGCAATATGGCCTCTATAAGAAAAAAGTCCATGTTCAATACATCACGTATCAGCTTCTCTTCATCACATCCTGTCAAACAAGGAACACACCGTCGGTGTCCCAAATGGCCCCTATCCCTAACTAGTGCACTACTTTTGACCAGAGCCCTTGTCAAAAGTAGTGCACTTTATAGGGAATAGGGTCCCATTTGGGGAGCACACACTGTATTGTATTGGAACACATTGCGTAATAGCCTGGCTATCTCCAGTAGCGTTCCAGTGTGAAATGAAGCATGAAGAGTTGGTAGAGGAATACAATGCTCTCTTTGTCTCGGTCTGCTCTCTGTGCATAGCCCCATATTGTGAAACCATGGCTACAACCTGGATATAGAGGTCATTATTAGGATTCTCGGTATTCATTAAAAAACGAGTCTTTCAACCATGCCATCGCCCATCGATCTATGACCATTTTTATTTGGGGTTCGTCACTTTCCAGTAGATGTGTGTCTATAGTTCATAGGTCATCATTGGGCCCTTGTGGATGTATCAAATCTACATAAGGCCTACTGTCCAATGTCCATATCTGTGAATAGGAAAACATCTCAATCTCCCCTGATACTTCTAGAATAATCCCATCATAGTTGTTGATATCGTATATTTTCCATGCTCATCTTCAGTACTGTTTTAGACATTCTTGACAATATCACAGTCCCCGGCCGCTCAATGCAGTGCAGAATATGTATTAATAGATTGTCCCAGTAGAAGTAAACATCTTTCCACTTTTGTCTTGTTCTCCTGAGGCTGTCTTCATGGTCATATCATCCCACCAACAAGTTTATTGTGATGAATCTGGCTACGATCCTAGTTAAAGCCATGGAGGGATGGAAGCAATAGTGGAAAAAGTACTAAATTGTCATACTTGAGTAAAAGAAACATACTGTACCTAATATAAAATGATTCAAGTAAAAGTCACCCAGTAAAATACACTTGAGTAAAAGTCGAGAAGTATTTGGTTTTAAATATACTCAGGTGAATGGAATTGCTAAAATGTACTTAAGTACCAAAGTAAAAGTATAAACCATTTCAAATTCCTTATATTAAGCAAACCAGACGGCACATTTTATTTTGGATTTTTTTTATTGACGGATAGCCAGGGGCACACTCCAACACTCACACATAATTTACAATAAAGCATTTGAGTGAGTCCGCCAGATAAGAGACAGTAGGGATGACCAGGGACGTTCTCTTGATAAGTGTGTGAATTGGATCATTTTCCTGGGTGTCAGGGAAAATGTATGGAGTAAAAATGATATTATTTTCTTTAGGAATGTAGTGAAGTAAAAGTAAAAGCTGGCAAAAATATAAATAGTACAGTAAAGTCAGATACCCCAAAACGACTTAAGTAGTACTTTAAAGTAGTTTTACTTAAGGACTTTACACCACTGGATGGAAGGAAGGAGAGAGAGGGGAGTAAGGTTGAGAGAAAGAGTTATACAGACAAATAGCAGGGAGAGAGAGGAGAAGGGTAGCGACACATAAGAGGGAGAGAAAGAAGAAGAGAGAGAAGAAAGAACCCACGACTTGGGGTGTAGAGGGACAGTTCTCTAGACATAGGGGGTCTGTTCACCTCATGGGAAATCAGTGCCTGTTCCTCTCTCCGCAATGAGCCAATAGAACGTGGGAGAAATAGTTTCCTTCTGACTCTCACTGCTGCTTATTTGACTGTCCTGACGAGACCAGTTGGACAGCAACCAAACTGGCTACTGTAACATAGCCCACTAGATAAGTGCTGAGTGTGATTGGTGAATTTGCCTGAAACACAAACAGAATAATGACATGGTAAATATTCAAAAACGGAAATTAAATAATGTGGATGTCAAACAATAATAATAATTTCCTCATCCTCCTTGACTGTGATATCTTATTGTAGGACCTTTTGGAATTTGAAAGGGAGATAGATTTGCCTTTATAGTCCACTAGAGGTGAGTATTGACATGGGTTTCTGTCCTGAAACTACTGTGGAGTTAGAAGTTGTACCCTAAATGCTGGTCCAGGATTAGATGTTTTCTTTCCACCTTATAGTTATGGATAGGGTTGAGGAACAGGTCATCTTATCCTGATCTGCTGTTAGGGGAAAGTTCTTCCTCAAGCCAGTTGTAAAGCACATTATGTCTACATGGAGGACATGCTGCTGAGTTGAGTGACAGTTATAACCTGTATGTGTTGCAGTAATAACACGACACACTGTACTGTATATGTTACAGTAATACCACGACCACTACCCTGTCTGTGTTACAGTATACACGACCCACTACACTGTCTGTACAGTAATACCACGACCCACTATACTGTCTATGTTACAGTAATAACACGACCCACTATACTGTCTATGTTACAGTAATAACACGACCCACTATACTGTCTATGTTACAGTAATAACATGACACACTATACTGTCTGTGTTACAGTAATAACACAACCACTATACTGTATATGTTACAGTAATAACACAACACACTATACTGTAATGTTACAGTAATACAACGACCACTATACTGTCTATGTTCAGTAATAACACGACCCACTATACTGTCTATGTTACAGTAATAACACGACACACTATACTGTCTATGTTACAGTAATAACACAACACACTATACTGTCTATGTTACAGTAATAACACAACACTATACTGTCTATGTTACAGTAAATACACAACACACTATACTGTCTGTTACAGTAATACACAACCCACTATACTGTATATGTTACAGTTAATAACACAACCCACTATACTGTCTATGTTACAGTAATAACACGACACACTATACTGTCTATGTTACAGTAATAACCACCACTATACTGTATGTTACAGTATAACACAACACACTATACTGTATATGTTACAGTAATAACACAACCACTTACTGTCTGTTACAGTAATAACACAACCACTATACTGTATATGTTACAGTAATAACACAACCCACTATACTGTCTATGTTACAGTAATACACGACACACTATACTGTCTATGTTACAGTAATAACACGACACACTATACTGTCTATGTTACAGTAATAACACAACACACTTTACTGTATATGTTACAGTAATAACACAACACACTATACTGTCTGTTACAGTAATAACACAACCCACTATACTGTATATGTTACAGTAATAACACAACCCACTATACTGTCTATGTTACAGTAATAACACGACCACTATACTGTCTATGTTACAGTAATACACAACCCTATACTGTCTATGTTACAGTAATAACCAACACACTATACTGTATATGTTAGAGTAATCACAACACACTATACTGTATATGTTACGTAATAACACAACACACTATACTGTATATGTTACAGTAATAACACAACACAACTATACTGTCTATGTTACAGTAATAACACGACCACTATACTGTCTATGTTACAGTAATAACAGACACACTATACTGTCTATGTTACAGTAATAACACACACACTATACTGTATATGTTACAGTAATAACAACACACTATACTGTCTATGTTACAGTAATAACACAACACACTATACTGTCTATGTTACAGTAATAACACAACACACTATACTGTATATGTTACAGTTCACACGACACACATACTGTATATGTTACAGTAATAACACACACTATACTGTCTATGTTACAGTAATACCACAACACCTATACTGTATATGTTACAGTAATAACACAAACACTATACTGTATATGTTACAGTAATAACACAACACACTTACTGTCTATGTTACAGTAATAACACGACACACTATACTGTATATGTTACAGTAATAACAGACACATATACTGTATATGTTACAGTAATAACACAACACACTATACTGTATTGTTACAGTAATAACACAAACACACTATACTGTCTATGTTACAGTAATAACACACACACTATACTGTATATGTTACAGTAATAACACGACCACTATACTGTCTGTGTTACAGTAATAACACAACCCACTATACTGTCTGTGTTACAGTATAACACACACTATACTGCTATGTTACAGTAATAACACAACACTATACTGTTATGTTACAGTAATAACATGACACACTATACTGTATATGTACAACTGTTAAGGGTATATTATAAGCAAAAACAGCAATATGGAGACAGATTGACTGATAAGGAAATCAAGCATGACACTGGCCTCTTAAATTTGTTTATTTACCTACTTCCACCGTTTGATATTTTATTCTAGCGTGCCTATACTGGAGCCTGGCTGTTCTGATCTGAGGTGTGTGTGTGGCACTGGATGGAACGGTTTATTTGAGCAGCAGTTGGTATTCATAATAACTATGCTCCTTACAGAACCACCGTGGGAAGGAGAGTCTATACTAACTCCATTCACAATTGGGTTCAAATATTAACATCTTTTAATGTGCTAATATGTCTTACAAGCACGCGCGCCACTTAATGCACCATCGCTCAGTCATATGGCCGTGAGCTGCCATTTTGTGCCCTGGTTACACCAAGCTTTCCCCTCACACCATAGTGAAGTGGCTACATGTGGTTGCTCTTAATGCCGTTTATTTGGGCAAGTGGTGCAGGAATTATATTTTATGAGGAGGGAAAGTGTCTGGGGTAATTATTTGTGTAAACCTTATTCCTCTTGATGTACTTTGTAGAGTAAATAAGCAGAGTTTCTGTCAGAGAAAGTGCCAGATAGTTTCAGCATTGCCATGGTAGACTGTAGTGTTTAATGTCGTCATTAATGAATTAATTCCCTCCCTTACCTCACCGCGT
>NW_019947368.1:0-8833 GCF_002910315.2 Salvelinus sp. IW2-2015 | reverse complement strand
GGATACAGAACCTTCATTAGTGTGTCTGGATTGCTGGAGTCCAGGAGACCATGTATTTAATACAGAACCTTCATAGGTGTGTCTGGATGCTGGAGTCCAGGGAAACCATGTATTTTATACAGAACCTTCATAGGTGTGTCTGGATGCTGGAGTCCAGGGAACCAAGTATTTTATACAGAACCTTCAAGTGTGTCTGGATGCTGGAGTCCAGGGAAACCATGTATTTTTATAAGAACCTTCATTAGGTGTCTGGATGCTGGAGTCCAGGGAGACCATGTATTTAATAAGAACCTTCATAGTGTGTCTGGATGCTGGAGTCCAGGAAACCATGTATTTTATATAGAACCTTCATAGGTGTGTCTGGATGCTGAGTCCAGGGAAACCATGTATTTTATATAGAACCTTCATAGGTGTGTCTGGATGCTGGAGTCCAGGGAGACCCCATGTATTTAATAAGAACCTTCATTAGGAGCTGTGGTGTCTTGGATGAGATATGGTTGTGTCCATCCTACCTGTCCTGTTACCAGACACCCATGTGGAGTTCTCACAGTCAACCTACGAGGTCCAACTAGTGATGACCCTTAATAATCCATGTGTCAGAGTACACAACACCATGCCTACTGAAAACTTGCACGTTCAGTTTACATCCAGGTGTAATTAGCAGGTCTAAATAGACTTCTTCTGTCCATTTGTACTATACAAGGGTTAGTGCTTAATTACTGTTATGGTATCATGCAAGTATTTTATTCAACGTCTGACAGAAGTGCAGTACAATAAATGCCACTAAACGCTGATTTAGGTCAGTTCTTATACCTAATGAGAGATAGTTGGTTAATATGCCCCATCTCCTCTCCTCTCCCCCTCCTCTTCCACTCTCTCTCTCATTCCATTTGTGTGTTCTCAGCATTGTACTGTAGTGTAAAACTCATCCATCACATTACAGTGGCATCTCTAGTTTCACTACACACCTTGGATAGGAACACACTGTGCATCCAAATGGCACCCTATTCCCTGCAAAGTGTATTACTTTGACAAAAGTAGTGCACTACATAGGGGGAGGCTAGTCAAAAGTATCGCTCTACAGATGCTGTATCCTAATTCGATCCTCCTGTTGTTGCAGGAATCGTCCTGCCAGCAGGAAATGCAAACTTGCAGTGTATTCAAGGATGTAATTTCCCCTTTAAAATTTCAGACTTGATTTTCCCTTATGAAAAATGTATCAACCCCTACAGAAATCTCATTAATTATAATCCACCCAATAATTCACTTTTCCTGTTGCGCAAGATTCTTTTCCTGATGTAGCAAACGGGCTCACATTAAGATCCCACATCTGTATCTAGGGAATATGGTGGCATTAGAGACCATAGTCTGTCTTGATCATCTAACTCCCATGAATGTTATATGAATCTCTGTATGTGATAAGAGGGGTGCTATCTGCCGTACCACAAGAGTAGAGTCAACTCACAGTCGATTAACTAAGCTTGAACATGACAGCGGTGCAATAAAGACATATAATCGGGTTGCTAAGGAGTACAAAAATCAAAGGAAAAAATAAATAGAAGCTTTGCACTTGTGATAAGGTAGAATAATTGAATAAACAAAACTTAACAAGGGTGGCTTTTAATCCTTAGACTACTAGTAATTTCTATATGTGAATGTACATTAGGGAGGGTGAGTAGAGTATGGTTCACCATAGAGGAGTGTGTAGCTCAGCCATATACAGATCTTTATCCTTCAAGTGCAGTTGATCCAAGGTCGTCCCTCACACTGTGTGGCTTAATCAGTTGAACAGAACGTATGGAGACAGTGTCTGTATGTCAGGCCCATGGCCATACATCAGACCCAGTTCTCCCGCCCTCTCACCCAGGCTGATGAATGAAGACAAGGAACTGTGGTTAGTCTGATGATGTGGTGTAGGAAGGAGGAGGGAGTGTACCAGTGTGTGGCACACACATGCAGATAAATACTGGAGGATGGAATAACAGTATGGTGAGAAAGAGGAGGAGTAGAGGATCTGGGGGAGGGAGAGAGGGAGAGAGGAGAGAGAAGAAGAGAAAGGGCGAGAGAGAGAGGAGAGGGAGAGGAGAGAGCGAGGGAAGAGAGCGAAGAGAGAGAAGCGAGAGATGTGGTGTAGGAAGAGGAGGGAGTTTACCAGTGTGTGGCACACACATGCAGATAAAATACTGGAGGGATGAATAACAGTATGTGAGAAGAGAGGGAGCTAGAGGATCTGGGGGAGGGGGAGAGGAGAGAGCGAGAAGAGAGAGAGAAAAGAAGAAGAGAAAGGGGAGAGAGAGAGAAGGACGAGGGAAGAAGCGGGAGAGAGCGAGAGAGAGAGCGAGAGAGAGAGAGGGCGAGCGAGCGATTGAGAGGGCGAGAGAGAGGGCGAGAGCGAAGGGCGAGAGCAAGGGGAGAGAGCAAGGGAGAGAGCAAGGGACGAGAGCAAGGGACGAGAGCAGAGGAGAGAGAGCAAGGGAGAGGGAACGAGGGAAGGGAACGAGGAGAGGGAACGAGGGAGATATTACACAGAAAGAGATACTCAGCCTGTTCTTTCTGTTGTCGCACTCACCCACTCCGTCACCACCACTCCTTCACCACCCACTTACACCATTCACAATCCTCAACCATTTTAGGATCTCTGCAGTGCTGCTATGGGGTCTAACAGAATCAAAAACAGCATTCCTGTCCCTCCACTCTTCCATAACTCTACAAACACCAGCCCCAGACACACAGTCTATGTGTATCCAGTACAATGCCTTCAGCACAGCTAGGATTGAAATGATTGGGTATAAGGCCTTTAAAAACGCTGTATTAATGTWAACCGGATGATTGAATCAAATGAAAGTGTTACCACTTGTTGACTATACAGTATTGTCTGTCCTTTACCATGTTTCTAGTCACTAAGACTTTAATGCCTCAACCAGGCTACAATGGCCTCAGAGTAGGGCAATTACAATCAGAGTTTCTGGTTTAGGAATGTGTGGGGAGAGTGTGTCTGGTCTGGTGGTGGTGCATCATAAAGACTGTATAAGCATAGCTGGACAACTCCTACAGCTCTGGTATAGAAACATTACATTACCTGAACAACTTGAAAAAGACACGGCTAACTATTCTGTCTGAAGATTACATAGTCATTCTGAATTACACATACATGCATCAGTACAGMCGTTGGTTGATATGAAATTGATACAACTTTCAACTGAACAATGGGAACAGTGAAACATTTGCTACTTTGGGTACAGAGAGTGATGACCAGCAGGTTTAGCCAGTTCAAGGCGGATTGGTCACGGGTTGAGGCTTCTATGAATGTTGTGTCCTGTGTAATCTGGGTTGTCGTCAGGCATCCGGCTGGCCGGGTTGTCCCCCACAGCCACAGCGAAAGAGGACACCCAAACAGTCTCTCCGACTGCTCCGAAAAATGGCCTACCTTCTTTCTCTCTCCTTCTTCCTCCTATTCCTAGGGCTCACACAGGCCCACCCTCTCCAGCTTGATGAGAAGGATGAGATGGTCTTYACAGAAGACCCAGATGATCTGGTGGACATCACCACCAGGATCCTGGAGACCAACAATGGCACCACAGAGACGCTGATGGAAGGAGACATCATGGTCCCCAGGACCAGGACCGCCATCARGTGCTTGTGGTCCAACGAATGCCTCTGGGAGAGGAAGAAGTCAGAGAACCTCGTCAAGGTTCCTTACACGCTCAGCTCAGATTTTGACTCTTATTCCCAGGGGAAGATCAAGTACGCCATGAACACCTTCCACACCAAGACCTGCGTGCGCTTCGTCCAACGTAGCAACCAGAGGGACTACCTTAGCATCGAAAGCAGATCCGGCTGTTCTTCATGGGTTGGCAAAACCGGAGGTAAGCAGCTCGTATCCCTCGAAAAAAGAGGGTGTGTTTACCACGGTACCATCCAGCACGAGCTGCTCCACGCTCTGGGTTTCTACCACGAACAGAACAGGAGTGACCGCGACAAGTACATCAGGATCAACTGGGAGTATGTTGAACGCGGGGAGGAGCCCAACTTTGACAAGGAGGAACCGACAACCTGGACATTCCTTATGACTACTCCTCCGTCATGCATTATAATAGATGGTCGTTCAGCACTGTGTATAGAAAGGAGACGATCACTCCTATTCCTGAGCCACTGTGTCCATCGGACAGAGCTTGGAGATGTCCGCGATCGACGTTCAGAGGGTTAACAAGCCTCTACAGGTGTTAAGGGAGGGAAAAGTTGGAGCTGAATCTGATGTCTGAACTGATGTCGACTGATGTGACGGTCAATGTTAAAATGATCTGGCATGTGTTGTTTGGAGGCCACGTGAGGTTAACTCATTTTGTCATGTTCATTACTTGATAGTAATGGAAATAATAAATCTCATGAGGAAGCACATAAGTCCTCTCTTTCTTGTCAAGTCATTTCAGTCAATTGTCCACACTACATCATTTAAGGTTAGGTTATGGTTAGGGTTAGGGTTGAGCCAGGGGATGAACATGAACCTAGAGTTAAGGTTAGGTTATGTTAGGTTATGGTTAGGGTTATGGTTAGGGTTAAGGTTGAGCCAGGGATGAACATGAACCTAGAGTTAAGGTTATGGTTATGGTAAGGTTAGGGTTATGGTTGGTTGAGCCAGGATGAACATGAACCTAGAGTTAATTAGGGTTATGGTTAAGGTTAGGGTTATGGTTATGGTTAGGGTTGAGCCAGGGATGAACATGAACCAGAGTTAAGGTTAGGGTTATGGTTAAGGTTAGGGTTATGGTTATGGTTAGGGTTGAGCCAGGGGATGAACATGAACCTAGAGTTAAGGTTAGGGTTATGGTTAAGGTTAGGGTTATGGTTATGTTAGGGTTGAGCCAGGGGATGAACATGAACCTAGAGTTAAGGTTAGTTGAACAGTTGTTGATAGTTAGTTGTTAACATCTATAAATCATCTGACGGGGACATCCAGATAAAGTGGGATTCTACTGTTCACTCCCACTGACCAGCACTTGCAGAGTTTCCCTCCATCCATCTTGTTCTAGACACACTTATCTTCCAGCCCCGGTCCCACACAGACAGACACATTCTCTCTCTGAATGCTGTATGAAACCATATATTTTGCCATAGTGGAAGCATGCCTGCGTCTCAAATCGCTCCCTATTCACATACATAGTGCCCTACTTTTGACCAGGGCCCATGCGCCTATGGTCCTGGTCAAAAGTAGTACACAAATAGGGAATAGGGTCCATGCGGGACGCAGCCATGGACAACATCCTATCTTGTTCATTGTCATATGTTAATGCGATGAGGATGAGCCACATGTTGAATTACATGTAGAAAGAGCTAGCTATCTTTGGATCTCTGGTACTAGGATGAATGCATGTCCATGTGAAAGTGCTCTTAAAATGGAACTGGGCATCTTCTTGAGTCTAGTGGAATGAGTGCATTTTGGCAAGAGTACAAAGCAGAGGGATACAGTAGATGACATATTGTGGAAGATTTCTTAAAAAGCATATGGATTCTTTCCCTTTGCCATTAGGTCTATCTTTCCATCTAATAGCACTGGTCTGTTATGAAGACTCACCTCATGGTTTTAAAGTATAGAAGTGACTCAAAGCTAAAGAAAATGTTAAATGGAAGCAAGGAGGTTGATTTCGCTCCTATCTTCCTTTACATCTGCAGAGCTGTAATGGAGTCTGGAACACTCCTAAATCAATATGACTATAATGGAACACTCTTAAATCAATATGACTATAATGGAACACTCCTAAATCAATATGACTATAATGGAACCCTCCTAAATCAATATGATTATAATGGAGCTATGAACCCTCCTAAATCAATATGACTTAATGGAGCTTATGGAACCTCCTAAATCAATATGACTATATGAGCTATGGAACCTCTAAACAATATGACTATAATGGAACCCTCCTAAATCAATATGACTATAAATGGAACCTCCTAAATCAATATGACTATAATGGAACCCTCCTAAATCAATATGACTATAATGGAACCCTCCTAAATCAATATGACTATAATGGAACCCTCCTAAATCAATATGACTCTATAATGGAACCCTCCTAAATCAATATGACTATAATGGAACCCTCCAAATCAATATGACTATAATGGAACCCTCCTAAACATATGACTATAATGAAACCTCTAAATCAATATGACTATAATAGAAAACTCCTAAATCAATAGACTATAATGGAACACTCCTAAATCAATATGACTATAATGGAACACTCCTAAATCAAATGACTATAATGAACATCCTAAATCAATATGACTATAATGGAGCTATGGAACACTCCTAAATCAATATGACTATAATGGAGCTATGGAACCCTCCTAAATCAAATGACTATAATGGAGTTCTGGAACCCTCCTAAATCAATATGACTATAATGGAACACTCCTAAATCAATATGACATTAATGGAGCTATGAACACTCCTAAATCAATATGACTATAATGGAGCTATGGAAACCTCCTAAATCAATTATGACTATAATGGAGCTATGGAACCCTCCTAATCAATATGACTATAATGGAGTTTGAACCCTCCTAAATCAATATGACATATAATGGAGTTCTGGAACCCTCCTAAATCAATATGACTATAATGGTGTTCTGAAACCCTCCTAAATCAATATGACTATAATGGAGTTCTGGAACCCTCCTAAATCAATATGACTATAATGGAGCTATGGAACCTCCTAAATCAATATGACTATAATGGAGCTATGAACCCTCCTAAATCAATATGACTATAATGGAGTTCTGGAACACTCCTAAATCAATATGACTATAATGGAGTTCTGGAACACTCCTAAATCAATATGACTATAATGGAGTTCTGAACACTCCAAATCAATAAGACTATAATGGAACTATGGAACAACTCTGTCAAAGTGGCTGGAATTTCGTTTTGGTTGCACACGAGAAGCAGATAGATATCTGACAGAAAACATATTTTGAAAACAAGATGAAGAAGCTAACTATGTCCCAGTATCCACACTACTTAGTATGCATTGCCAATACATCTCTTCATTTATGAAGTGGTACAAGTTTGGCTATGGGATACCAACAATATGTCTGACAGCTGTAACATTGGAGAAGCCCCAGAACGGTTGTGGTCTGGGAGAATTCGTTTTTTTCAAAGCGTTTCTCTTCGTTCTCTTGAGAGGACACGCAGTGACCAAAGTGTCAAATCAACCTGATTAGATTTGACATGTTGATGTAGCATTTCTGGAGAGGAAACTGAAAGCAAGACAACACTACAAATCTGTGATATAGTCCATCTTATGACATCTTTATAAACTCTTTATTTTTTGCAGAAGGAGCTGACTCGTGGTATCACCCTCCATATCAAACTACAGTTCTCTACTGAACTACAGTCTCAGCAATAACTCTGGACATATCTTGATATCGTTGCTGTAAAAAGTGACTGCATAAATCCTCTCAAAAGACCCAAAGACCCAAAGACCGCTCCAATGATTAAACCCCAACAGTAGTTGTGTAGGGACAAGGCCTCCTTTCTCCCTCTGTGTACTACAGATGGATAGTAGTCTCAGATGGATAGTAGTCTCAGATGGATAGTAAGTCTCAGATGATAGTCTCTCGTGACATATTCGGTTCAGGTTCGGGATTAGATGGATAGTAGTCTCTCGTGACATATTCGGTTCAGGAATTAGATGGATAGATACGGTTGTCCTGGAACACATATGTTTGATGTGGGAGTTGCCCATGAAAAATAAAAGCAAACCGGTCGGGGAGTCGAAGACGAACATCCGGGACTGCATCATGAATGCACCCTATTCCATTTTTTAGTGCACTTACTTGTAACCAGGGCCCTAGTTGAAAGTAGTGCACTATTAGGGAAAAGGGTGCCAATTAGGATGCAACGCGGGACGCTGGGAAACAATGTCTCAGACACTCAGGGAATCATGTATGTGGGACGGACACAAGCGCACACAGCCGCCCCAAAGATAGAAGACGACTCCAAATCTCTCAGCAGCCTGCCATGGAGACTGTTGAAAAATGTGCCCCCTGTTGACTTTGTGTGTTCACACAGGGTGCTGGACACGGGAAACAGGCAGGGTCTGGGCTCGTAGTGGGCCAGATACCTTCATGTCTCGTACAGTCACGCAGTGGTTCTCACAGAACAGTTTAGTAGTCCAGATTGTTCCAGTTAGATTCATTCATTCTCGTTCTCAACCACAATCAGTGGGGCTTTCCCTGTAGTTGAAGATGAATCAGACAGGTTTGGTAACCATTGCCAACCCCAACAGTGAAATCACATACACCACAGCTCACAGTCATTGACTACGCTCATCCAAGCGTGGAGAGAGGGAATGGAGGGATGGAGTGGAGAGTATTGGGTTCTGTCCCAGAGACAAGACACTCTGGAGGGGCTATTATATTGTAAAACCTCTGCCAGCTGCACCGGACAACCCTGCCTGGGTTCAAATCATCTTCGTTTTCTGTTCATATCCGTTCAACTGTGCTTGATTGAGCTTACCTGACGCAATAGAACCAATGGAATAGTCGCAAATGCAAAACCCCATCCATCTGCAGTCCAGAAGACTCTAATAAAACATCAAACATTTTGAAGGGAAAACAATGCAGTTTTGAACCCAGGTCTTCCACTGAGGAGCTCACTTGAAACAATGGACAATCCTGAGAAAAGGGCAGTATTTCAACCAGCTATAGCAGCTCCACTGTCAACATGTTACAATACACTGGTGGATTGATGACATTAAAATCACACTGTTGTAGCTGGCAGATAGAGGTGTGGAGAAAGAATACAATGTCTGCTCAAACATCTATT
>NW_019947367.1:0-22690 GCF_002910315.2 Salvelinus sp. IW2-2015 | reverse complement strand
TACTCAATAGAAGACAAAGACAGAGAGATTCTACTCAATAGAAGAAAGCAGCAGAAGATTCTACTCAATAGAAGACAAGACAGAGAGATTCTACTCAATAGAAGACAAGGCAGAGAATTCTACTCAATAGAAGACAAGGCAGAGAGATTCTACTCAATAGAAGGACAAGGCAGAGAGATTCTACTCAATAGAAGAAACAAGACAGAGAGATTCTACTTCAATAGAAGACAAGGCACGAGAGATTCTACTCAATAGAAGACAAGGCAGAGAGATTCTACTCAAATAGAAGACAGAAGACTTTAGAGATTCTACTCAATAGAAGACAAACAGAGAGATTCTTACTCAATAGAAGACAAGGCAGAGAGATATTTCTTAAACTTCAATAGAAGACAAGGCAGAGAGATTCTACTCAATAGAAGACAAGGCAGAGAGATTCTACTCAATAGAAGACAAGACATAAGAGATTCTACTCAATCAGAAGACAAAGAACGAGAGATTCTACTCAAAAGAAGACAAGGCAGAGAGATTCTACTCAATAGAAGACAAGACAGAGAGATTCTACTCAAAAGAAGACAAGGCAGAGAGATTTCTTACTCAATAGAAGACAAGGCAGAGAGATTCTACTCAATAGAAGACAAGACAGGAGAGATTCTACTCAATATAAGACAAGACAGAGAGATTCTACTCATTGACTCAAAGGACCACCTAGTCCCATTACAACCCCCCATTTCATCAGATTTTCCACCTAGGTTATTATGTTTTATTATTTATTAATGTTCTCTCCTCTGTCCTCTTCCTCTTTCCTCTCCTCTGTTCTCTCATCTGTCCTCTCATCTGTCCTCTCCTCTGTCCTCTCCTCTGTCCTCTCCTCTGTCTCTCTCTTTCTCTCCTCTGTTCTCTCCTCTGTCCTCTCCTCTGGTATCTCCTCTGGTATCTCCTCTGTCCTCTCCTCTGTTCTCTCCTTTGTCCTCTCCCTGTTCTTCTTCTCTGTCCTCTCTTCTTCTCTGTCTTCTCCTCTGTCCTCTCCTCTGGTATATCCTCTGTTCTCTCTCTGTTCTCTCACCTGTTCTCTCCTTTGTCCTCTCCTCTTGTTCTCTCTTCTGTCCTCTTCCTCTGTCCTCTCCTTTGTTCTCTCCTCTTCTCTCCTCTTTCCTCTCTTGTCCTCTGCTCTGTTCTCTCTTTCTGTCCTCTCCTCTGTCCTCTCCTTTGTTCTCTCCTCTGTCTCTTCCTCTGTCCTCTCCTCTGTCCTCTCCTCTGTTTCTCTTTCTTCTTCTGTCTTCTCATCTGTTCTCTCCTCTGTCCTCTCCTCTGTCCTCTCCTCTGTTCTCTCCTCTGTCTCTCATCTGCTTCTCTCTCCTCTGTCCTCTCTTCTTTCCTGTCTTCTCATCTGTTCCTCTCCTCTTCTCTCCTCTGTCCTCTCTTCTCTCTGTCTTCTCATCTGTTCTCTCCTCTTCCTCTCATCTGTCTCTCATCTTCCTTCCTCTGTTCTCTCATCTGTCCTCTCCTCTGTCCTCTCCTCTGTCCTCTAATCTGTTCTCTCCTCTGTCCTCTCCTCTGTCCTCTCCTCTTTGTTCTCTCCTCTGCCCTCTCCTCTGTCTTCTCTTTCTGTCCTATCTTCTGTCCTCTCCTCTGTCCTCTCCTTTGTTCTCTCCTCTGTTCTTCTCCTCTGTCCTCTCCTCTGTCCTCTCCTCTGTTCTCTCTTTCTTCTCTGTCTTCTCATCTGTTCTCTCCTTTGTCCTCTCCTCTGTCCTCTCCTCTGTCCTCTCCTCTGTTCTCTCCTCTGTTCTCTCCTCTGTCCTCTCCTCTGTCCTCTCCTCTGTTCTCTCCTCTGTTCTCTCCTCTGTTCTCTAACAACAAAGGAAGGAGCTCTATGCTGCTGCTGTAACTGTAGTCTAATACAATGCAGCTAATCAATTATTGACGAGTAGCTCGGCACTCATTTGCATTCAATTATTAAGAGGGCTTGATCATTAGAATGGTCTGGTGATGAATCCACTGTGGAGTGCTCTATAGGACAGTAATGTGTGAGAAAAATGCCAGGCGTGTGTGTGGTGTGTGTGGTGTGTGTGTGTGGTGGTGTGTGTGTGTGTGTGTGTGTGTGTGTGTGTGTGTGTGTGTGTGTGTGTGTGTGTGTGTGTGTGTGTTGTGTGTGTGTGTGTGTGTGTGTGTGCGTGCGTGCGTGCGTGCGTGCGTGTGTGTGTGTGCGCGTGCTTTCTGCCTGTCACTGTAATTCTCCATCTGGGGTTGAGAGAGTCTGACTATGTGTTTCATAGCCAGCCAGGGTGGGGGTGATTTGTGACTGCACACACACACAGTTCAGTCCATCCTTTAAGTGACTTGTGTACATCAGTTCATGATGCAGCAGGCAGGCAGCAGCGTTGTCACAGCGATGTAACACACCAGGGCCCTTTCACAGTCTCTCTATCACAATACCATGACAACACAGCTAAGGATAAATATTCCTCACAATACCATGACAATACGATGAGGAGATACCAGCTAGGATAAATATCTCATCACAATACCATGACAATACGATGAGGAGATTACCAGCTAGGATAAATATCTCATCACATACCATGACAATACGATGAGGAGATACCAGCTAGGATAAATATCTCCTCACAATACCATGACAATACGATGAGGGAGATACCAGCTAGGATAAATATCTCCTCACAATACCATGACAATACGATGAGGAGATACCAGCTAGGATAAATATATCATCACAATACCATGACAATACTATGAGGAGATACCAGCTAGGATAAATATCTCATCACAATACCATGACAAGACGATGAGGAGATACCAGCTAGGATAAATATCTCATCACCAAAATACCATGACAATACGATGAGAATAACCAGCTAGGATAAATATCTCATCACAATACCATGACAATACGATGAGGAGATACCAGCTAGGATAAATATCTCATCACAATACCATGACAATACGATGAGGAGATACCAGCTAGGATAAATATCTTCATCACAATACCATGACAATACGATGAGGAGATACCAGCTAGGATAAATATCTCCTCACAATACCATAGACAATATGATGAGAATACCAGCTAGGATAAATATCTCCTCACAATACCATGACAATACGATGAGGAGATACCAGCTAGGATAAATATCTCATCACAATAACCATGACAATACGATGAGGAGATACCAGCTAGGATAAAATATCTCATCACATACCATGACATTACGATAGAGATACCAGCTAGATAAATATCTCATCACAATACCATGACAATACGATGAGAGATACCAGCTAGGATAAATATCTCATCACAATACCATGACAATACGATGAGGAGATACCAGCTAGGATAAATATCTTCATCACAATACCATGACATTACGATGAGGAGATACCAGCTAGGATAAATATCTCATCACAATAACATGACAAATACGATGAGGAGATACCAGCTAGGATAAATATCTCATCACAATACCATGACAATACGATGAGGAGATACCAGCTAGGATAAATATCTCATCACAATACCATGACAATACCATGAGGAGATACCAGCTAGGATAAATATCTCCTCACACATACCATGACAATACCATGAGGAGATACCAGCTCGAGAAAAAATATCTCCTCACAATACCATGACAATACGATGAGGAGATACCAGCTAGGATAAATATTCCTCACAATACCATGACAATACGATGAGAGATACCAGCTAGGATAAATATCTCATCACAATACCATGACATTACGATGAGGAGATACCAGCTAGGATAAATATCTCATCACAATCCATGACAATACGATGAGGAGATACCAGCTAGGATAAATATCTCATCACAATACCATGACAATACGATGAGGAGATACCAGCTAGGATAAATATCTCATCACAATACCATGACAATTACCATGAAGGATACCCAGCTAGGATAAATATCTCCTCACAATACCATGACAATACCATGATAGGAGATACCAGCTCGGATAAATATCTCCTCACAATACCATGACAATACACATGAGGAGATACCAGCTAGGATAAAATATCTCTCTTCACAATACCATGACAATACGATGAGGAGATACCAGCTAGGATAAATATTCTCCTCACCAATACCATGACAATACGATGAGGAGATACCAGCTAGGATAAATATCTCCTCACATACCATGACAAATAGATGAGGAGATACCAGCTAGGATAAATATCTCCTCACAATACCATGACAATATGATGCAGGAGATACCAGCTAGGATAAATATCTCCTCACAATACATGACAATAGATGAGGGAGATACCAGCTAGGATAAATATCTCCTCCACAAATAATTATGACAATACGATGAGGAGATACCAGCTAGGATAAAATATCTCCTCACAATACCATGACAATACGCATGAGGAGATACCAGCTAGGATAAGATATCTCCTCACAATACCATGACAATACGATGAGGAGATACCAGCTAGGATAAATATCTCCTCAACAAATACCATGACAATAGATGAGGAGATACCACTAGGATAAATATCTCATCACAATACCATGACAATATGATGAGGAGATACCAAGCTAGGATAAATATTCTCCTCACAATACATGACAATACGATGAGGAGATACCAGCTAGGATAAATTATCTCCTCACAATAACCATGACAATATGATGAGGAGATATCAGCTAGGATAAGATTAGTCTTCCTCACCAAAGTACCATGACAATATGATGTAGGAGATATCAGCTAGGATAAATATCCTCCCTCACAATATTATGACCAAATACGATGAGGAGATACACAGAGGAAAAATCTCCACACTAATACCATGACAATACGTATGAGGATCGATACCACTAGGATAAATATATCCTCAAGCCTCTACTCGTTGTCCGCTACAATGCTCAAGCCACCAACAAGTATATGTCTCTACGCACACACTCACACTATTACTACACTGACACATCCAACACACACACACACACACACACACCACACACACACACACACACAACAACCACACACACACACACACACACACAACCACACACACACACCACCACACACACACACACACACACACACACGCACACACACGCACACACACGCACACACACATACCACAAGAAACATACACGTACAAGTTACACGCACCCACCACACATGCACACAAGACACGCATCTACACGCACACTATGCTAAACACTGCAGTGCATAAAGTGTGGTGAGTAGTTGGTTCAAAGCGAGAGCAAATAAAATAGTTTTTGAACAAAATTAATTTCTTCAAAAATGAAGGAGGAAGCAGCGAGAGTTGAGAGAGAGAGAGAGAGAGAGAGAGAGCGAGAGACCGAGAGAGAGAGAGAGAGAGAAGAGAGACGAGAGACGAGAGACGAGAAGAGGAGAGAGAGAGAAAAGAAGAGAGAGAGAGAGATAGAGAAGAGAAGAAGAGAGAAAGAGAAAGAGAAAGAGCAAAGAAGAAAAGAGAAAGAGAGAGAGAGTGAGGAGAGAGAAAGAAGAGAGAGAGAGACGAGGAGAGACGACGAGATGAGAGAGAGAGAGAGAGATAGCTGTATTTCATTACATATTTTTTTCTTCTTTAGTTTACATTCATATACTTTAGCTAATGCAGTTATATTTAGCCGACTCAACAACTTGAATCAAATAAAAGGAATGCGATTTTTATGTTTAGCTGGCTGGCTAAACACGGAAACCCAAACCGGCTGCGCGCCGTGCACCATCGCGCATACATTTACTTTGTCCCCACACCAACGCGAACACGACCCACAGGTTAAAAATTATCAAGAACAAACTCTTGAACCAATTATATTAATTTGGGGACAGGTCGAAAAGCCATTAAACCATTTATGGCAATTAGAGTTAGCTTGCCACTTTGCTAGCTAATTTGTCATGGGATGATAAACATTGAGTTACCTGAAATGCAAAAGATCCTCTACTTCGAAATTAATCCACACATAAAAAGGTCAACCGAATCGTTTCTAGTCATTCTCTCCTCCTTCCAGGCTTTTTCTTTCTCTTGACTTTATATGCGATTAGGCAAACTTTCATAAATTAGGTGCATTACCGCCACTGACCTAGTTTGTCTTTCAGTCACGCATGTGGTATAACCAATGAGGAGATGGTACGTTGGGCTACCTGCTTCTTATAACCATATGAGGAGATGGCACGTGGTTACCTGCTTCTATAAACCAAATGAGGAGATGCGTACGTGGGGTACCGCTTCTATAACCAATGAGGCAGATGCACGTGGGTACCTGCTTCTATAAACCAATAGGAGATGTACGTGGGTACCTGCTTCTATAAACCAAATGAGGAAGGATGGGAGAGCAGGACTTGTGAAGCGCGATCTGCGTCAGAAATAGAAAACTGATTTCTATTTAGCCCTTTGGCAACGCAGACGCTCATTGGCGCGTGCGAGCCAGTGTGGCGTTGCAATAATTGAATAAATCTCTCTAATCTCTCTGCCTTGTCTTCTATTGAGTAGAATCTCTCTGTCTTGTCTTCTATTGAGTAGAATCTCTCTGTCTTGTCTTCTATTGAGTAGAATCTTCTACGTGGAAGACTGGGGGCCAAGTACCTAACCATGTACCTGTTGTTCTGTTCATAATGGTTGTATCTGGACCTTTGTAACTGTCTTCTCTCTCTGCACTGTTATCTCAAATCAAATGTTATTTGTCACGTGTCGAATACAACAGGTATTGTACAACCTTACCCTGAAATGCTTACTTACAAGCCCTTAACCAACAATGCAGTTTTAAGAAAATAAGAGTTCAGAAAATATTTACTAAATAAAGTTATAAAATGTAATGCAATAACGAGGCTATATACAGGGGGTACTGGTACTGAGTCAATGTGCGGGGGTACAGGTTAGTCGAGGTAATTGAGGTAATATGTACATGTAGATAGGGTTAAAGTGACTATGCATAGATAATAAACAGGGAGTAGCAGCAGTGTAAAAAAAAAGTGGGGCTGGTCAATACAAATAGCCTGGGTAATTGTTCATCAGTCTTATGGCTTGGGGGTAGAAGCTGTTAAGGAGCCTTTTGGACCTAGACTTGGCACTCCAATTCTGATTGCCGTGGGGTAGCAAAGAGAACAGTCTATGACTTTGGTCTTTGAATTGTTTTGGGCCTTCCTCTGACACTGCCTAGTATAGAGGTCCTGGATGGCAGGAAGCTTGGCCCCAGCGTTGTATTTGGCCGTACACATTACCCTCTGTAGCGCCTTACGGTCGGATGCCAAGCAGTTGCCATACCAGGTGGTGATGCAACTGGTTAGGATGCTCTCAATGGTGCAGCTCTATAACTTTTTGAGGATCTGGGGACCCATGCCAAATATTTTCAGTCTCCTGAGGGGGAATAGGCGTTGTTGTTTCCTCTTCACGACTGTCTCGGTGTGTTTGGACCCTGATAGTTTGTTGGTGATGAGGACATCAAGAAACTTGAAGCTCTCGACCCGCTCCACTACAGCCCTGTCGATGTGAATGGGGGCATGTTTGACCCTCCTTTCCCTGGAGTCCACAATCAGCTTTTTTGTCTTGATCACATTGAGAAAGAGGTTGTTGTCCTGGCACCACACTGCCAGGTCACTGACCTCCTCCCTATAGGCTGTCTCATCGCTGTCGGCGATCAGTCCTACCATCATTGTGTCGTCAGCAAACTTAATGATGGTGTTGGAGTTGTGTTTGGCCACGCAGTCGTGGGTGAACGGGAGTACAGGAGGGGACTAAGCACACACCCCTGAGGTGCCACCGTGTTGAGGATCAATGTGGCATATGTGTTGCTGATGACCCTTACCACCCGGGAACGGCCCATCAGGAAGTCCAGGATCCAGTTGCAGTGGGAGGTGTTTAGTCCAAGGGTCCTTAGCTTAGTGATGAGCTTTGTGGGTACTATGGTGTTGAACGCTGAGCTGTAGTCAATGAACAGCATTCTCACATAGATGTTCATTTTGTCCAGGTGGGAAAGGGCAGTGTGGAGTGCAATTGAGATTGCATCATCTGTGGATCTGTTGGGGTGGTATGCTGGTGTTGATGTGAGTCATGACCAGCCTTTCAAAGCATCTCATGGCTACAGAGTGAGTGAGTGAGTGAGTGAGTGCTATAGGGCGGTAGTCATTTAGGCAGATTACCTTGGAGTTTCTGGGCATAGGGACTATGGTGGTCAGTTTGCAGCATGTAGGTATTACAGACTTGGTCAGGGAGAGTTTGAAAACGTCAGAGAACACTTGTCCGCGCATGAACAGGTCCGCGCATGTTTTGAGTACACGTCCTGGTAATCCGTCTGGCCCAGCGGCCTTGTGAATGTTGACCTGTTTAAAGGTCCTACTCACATCGGCTACGGACAGTGTATCACACAGTCATCCGGAACTGCTGGTGTTCTCATACATGCTTCCGTGTTGCTTGCATCGAAGTAGGCATAAAAGCCATGTAGCTCGTCTGGTAGGCTTGCGTCACTGTGCAGCTCGCGGGTGGGTTTACTTTTACAGTTTGCAAGCCCTGCCATTTCCGATGAGCGTCTAAGCCGGTGTAGTAGGATTCAATCTTAGTCCTGTATAGATGCTTTGCCTGTTTGATGGTTCGTCTGATTGAATAGCGGGATGTCTTATAAGCATCTGGACAAGTGTCCCACTCCTTGAACACTGCAGCTCTAGTGTAGCTCGGTGTGGATTTTGCCTGTAATCCATGGCTTCTGGTTGGGATATGTACGTACGGTCACTGCGGGGACGACGTCATTGATGCAGTTATTGAGGAAACTGGTGACTGARGTGGTATACAACTCAATTTCATCAGATGAATCATGGAACATATTCCAGTCTGTGCTAGCAAAACAGTACTGCATCTTAGCATCTGACCACTTCCGTATTGAGCGAGTCACTGCTTTATTTTTTGCTTGTAAGCAGGAATCAGTAGTAATGGCTCACAAGGAACTAACTAGGCTGCTGAAAAGAGAGAGAAAGAAAGAAAGAAAGAAAGAACGAAAGAAAGAAAGAAAGAAAGAAAGAAAGAAAGAAAGAAAGAGGGGTGTAGAAAGAGAGTGAGAGAAAGAAAGAGAGAGAGTGGGAGAAAAGAGAGAAATGAAACAGAGAGAGACAGAGAGAGAGAAGACTGCAGCCAGTAGATGAGAGAGGGTAACAGTGTGTTCAGTTGTTCTTAGTTACAGGGTAAAGCAACAAAAGGTTCCAGAGGCAGATCCTCCACTATTAATTGCAGTGATGAAGCCGATAATTCAGATATATTTGATGCGTAAATGTCCATTGGGTCCTGAGTTGACTGGTATTGATTAAAAGCGACGGCGCCACCAGCAGAAAGATCAACGTTGGTTTGTGATGCTCACAGTTTGCCTGGTAAATATACAAAACACAGTTTTTGCTGGTAAAGAAACAAAACACAGTTTGCTGGTAAATAAACAAAACACAGTTTGGCTGGTAATAAACCAAAACACGTTTGCTGGTAAAGAACAAAACACAGTTTGCTGGTAAATAAACAAAACACAGTTTGGCTGGTAATATACAAACACAGTTTTGCTGGTAAGAACACAAAAACGTTTGCTGGTAAGAAACAAAACACAGTTTGCCTGGTAAACAAAACACAGTTTGCTGGTAAAAAAAACAACACGTTTGCTGGTAAACAAAAAACACAGTTGCCTGGTAAATAAAAAACACAGTTTGCCTGGTAATAAAAACGCACAGTTTTGACAAACACAGTGTATAAACAAACAAGTTTGCCTGGTAACATAAACAAACACAGTTTGCCTGGTAAGAAACAAAAACAGTTTGCCTGGTAAAATAAACGTTTGCTGGTAAAAAAAAAACAGTTTGGCTGGTAAATAAACAAAACACAGTTTGGCTGGTAAATAAACAAAACACAGTTTGGCCTGGTAAATAAAAACACAGTTTGCTGGTAAACAAAACAGTTTGCCTGGTAAATAAAAAACAGTTTGCCTGGTAAATAAACAAAACACAGTTTGCTGGTAATACAAACGTTCCTGGTTAAAAAAAACACAGTTTGCCTGGTATAAAAACACAGTTTGCCTGGTAAATAACAAAACAGTTTGCCTGGTAAATAAACAAAAGTTTGCCTGGTAAAAACAAAACACAGTTTGCCTGGTAAAAAAACAAAAACACAGTTTGCCTGGTAAAAACAAAACACAGTTTGCCTGGTAATAAAAAAACACAGTTTGCCTGGTAAATAAACAAAAAGTTTGCCTGGTAAATAAACAAAACACAGTTTGCCTGGTAAATAAACAAAACAGTTTTGTTGAATAATAAAAACAGTTTGCCTGGTAATACAAAAACACGTTGCCTGGTAAATAAACAAAACACAGTTTGCCTGTAAATAAACAAAACACAGATGCGTAAAGATTATTCTTAGATGTGTTCTTTTTCCTTCGTTGACCTTTGTTATGAACCACTACTAACTGGGTCTCCCAGCCTGGACATTGGACCATTCGTTCTGCCTACGTTTCACTGACCCTTAGAGAGCTAGTGCTCCTCTGGACATATTGGTCGTGTTCTAGGCTGACTACATAGATGTTGCAATGCCAATGGTTGGGTCATTGACTGTGCATTGGACATCAGACTGCTATTTATGAATTGGTAGCGATATGTCCGTGTGGGAACTGAACTGTGTCACCTGGAACAGCGCCATGATAACCCATACAAATGAATATCGAGTCAAGCGCTGACAGACCAGTTTTTGGTTACAGTTTCCAGTCAATCAAATCCAATTGAATTAAAAAGAGATGAACGGTATGCTTGGTGAGCTTGGGTGGGTCAGACACTATTTATAGGCTGAGGACTCTGTACTGTTTACTCAGAAGAGAGAGAGAGAGGGAGAGAGAGAGAGAGGAGAGAGAGAGAGGAGAGAGAGTGAGAGAGAGAGAGAGAGAGAGAGAGAGAGAGAGAGAGAGAGAAGAGGAAGAGAGAGAGAGGAGAGGAGAGGGAGAGGAGAGAGGAGAGAGGAGAGAAGAGAGAGGAGAGAGAGGAGAGAGAGAGAGAGAGAGAGAGAGAGAGAGAGAGAGAGAGAGAGAGAGAGAGAGAGAAGAGGAAGAGAGAGGAGAGAGAGAGGAGAGGGGGAGAGAGAGAGAGAGAGAGAGAGAAGAAGAGAGAAGGGGGATTATGATTTTAGAGTCCTATGGTAATTGCATTCCAGCCATGCCATTGAAACGTTTTCCACTGCGTCACTGTACAGTCTTGCATTTCAAATGGCACCCTATTCACTATGTAGTGCACTGCTATTGACTAGGGCCCATAGTGGTACTATGTAGGGTATAGGGTGCCATTGGGGACAGGCAAACAATGTAGCCCATGTCTGAGGATTAGGGAAATACAGAGTGTGTGGGTGGGCAGGGAGGGGAGATGGAGGAAATGAAATGGGCTGAATATTGCAGAGCAGCTTATCCAAAGGGTTCGGGCTCAGCCAGTCACACAGCAGGTAACTGGAGCACAGAGCTGGGCCAGAATGGAACCCCTGGTCAATTGCACTGGATTGATTCTCCATACTACTCCGTCATATATAACAAGCTAGCTTGAGCAGCTGACAGACACTTATTTCCCCAGGATAGGGAAGGGTCCACTTTAGACCAGAGCCCTATTCCCTACATAGTGCACTACTTCTGACCTGGGCCCTTATAKACACAGGCAGGCAGAAGGCTAAATGCTACTGTATAACATCTGGGAAAGACTCCTGCAATGTTGGGCACAAGTAGGTCAAATTCATTAGTGTACACCATAGCAAAACGTTCTGAAAAGAAAAATGAAAGCAAGCAATTCTTATTGGACAAATTCAGGTAGGTCCCTCCCCATTTTGGCTCGTTTTCTTCCTTTTGGTACCTAATGAATATTAAGCGTTCTGAGTCTGGACCAATGTTAATCCCTCCCTAATTATCTCACACTCTCTTCTATCTCGATATGTTCTCTGTTCTCCCTAACCTTAAGCTCTATTGGCTCTACCAGTGGAGTTTTCCTGGCTTTGGTGTGATTTTCAAACACTCCTTCAGAATCAATGCTCTATCTCATGCATGGCTGTCTGCTTTCTCTCTTATTTATCCCTCCCTCCCTCCGTCCGTCCGTCCGTCCCCCTCTCTCTATCTCTCTCTCTCTCTCTCTCTCTCTCTGTCTCTCTCTCTCTCTCTCTCTGTGGCGGCAAGTCCCGTCTACCAAGGCGGCTGACAGCATTCACCGCCAGCCTCAACGGCATTTATCATCATTCTTTCATTGAAAACAATGACATCCGCGGTTTGCCTTGTTTCTCGCACCAGCAAACTCAGTATAACCTGTACCTCTCTGCACCATCGGAAACTCAGTAGAACCCTGACCTCCCTGCACCATCGAAATCAGTATAACCCTATACCTCTCTGCACCATCAGATACTCAGTATAAGCCCTGTACCTCTCGGCACCATCGAAAACTCAGTAGAACCCGTACTCTCTCGCACCATCAAACGTCAGTATTAACCCATGTACCTCTCATCACCATCGATACTCAGTATAACCCTACCTCTCTGCACCATCTATACTCAGTATACCCTGTACCTCTCTGACCAAATCGATACTCAATAAACCCTGACCTTCTCTACCACCATCGATCCACTCAGTATAAACCAAATCCGTACCTCTCGCACATCGTTACTCAGTATAACCCTGTACCTCTCTGCAACCATCAACTCAGTATAACCCTTACCTCTCTGCACACTCTATACTCAAGTATAACCCTTACCTTCTGCACCATCGAAATCAGATAACCCACCCTCTCATCCATCATGACTACAGTATAACCCTGTACCTCTCTGCACCATCCGAAACTCAGATAACCCTGAACCTCTCGCACCATCGAAACTCATTATAACCCTGTACCTCTCTGCCCACCATATAACCTGGACTCTGGCTGGCCACTCAAGACATCAGAGACCTGAAGCCACTCCTGCGTACCCAGTGTGGAGTGTCGTGTGGTGTCGTGGCTGTTCTGGATTCGCTGTTGAAGGTAAAACCTTCGCCACAGCTCTGAGTCCTGAGTGTTAGAGCAGATTTTCATTAAGGATTCTTCTCTGTACTTTGCCTCCACTCATTTTCCCGTCAATGTCGTCTGTCTAGTCTGCTCAGTCCAGTTAATCTTGTTTTCATCAGACCAGAGAATGCTCTTTTGTATTGGTCTGAGAAGCTTTAAGTGCCTTTGAACTTTTGAGACTCCAGCGTCGCTGTCATGGCCTTTTACTGAGGAGTGGCTTCCGTCTTCCACTCTACCATAAAGGCCTGATGCTGTACAGATGTTGTCCTTCTGGAACTTCTCCATCTCCACAGATGAACTCTGGGAGCTTCTGTACAGAGTGGACCATTCGGTTCGGTCACCTCCCTGACCATAGTTCCTCTCCCCTGATTGCTCAGTTTGGCCGGCTGGCCAGCTTCAGGAAGAGTCTTTGTTTACCAAACTTCTTCCATTTCAGAATTGATGGAGCACTTGTTCTTGGGGACCTTCCAGATTCTGCATACATTTATTGGTACCCTTCCTAGATCTGTGTCTCGAACGACAATCCTGTCTCGGAGCGCTACGGACAATTCCTGCGACCTCTGTCGGCTGTTATCAGATTAGTTATGTGTGTATATCATAATTAACAAAGATTGTATTTTCATGCATATGCTTGTGAGATACTTGTTCTTAGCAATGGTTCCCTCGACTATAGGAGTTGGCAGTTGGCATTTCGCTTCTCAGCTCGGGGACTTTATCACTTGGGGCCAGCGAGAGGAGATGTCAGGTTGTCTTCATATGTCAAGTACTCTGTTAAACCATGTGATTCGCTATGAAGTCTGAATATCACTAAGTAGAGGAGGCTTGAAATGTGGTCTCTGTAGACTATTATTGTCCCTCTCTGAAGCTGCCTTATCTTGACCTAGTATAATGACCTAAGAGGGGACTACTGTCTTTTCTGAGCTTATCCAGGAGGGCTGTATTTGAGATGGCATATCTAGAAGTTGAAACAATGATATTGTGCCAATGAGAGTAATGTTTGGTAGCCAAGCACGAGATTGAAACTCGTTTTAGGAGAACCAAACTGAACGTAATTTGTAGCTTTAATGCTATTAAATGGATACTCCTCTTTCAGTAAAAGTTCTTTGTAATGTCCTAAGATCTGTTATTTGTCATTGAGTGAGAGGGTGTATCTTGGCGTATAATGCTAGACTAAGAATTTTGGTAGTACATTCTCAGAGAATTCACTTTTATACACTGAATTTATCTGAGAGTCAAAAAGGCTATGGTGAGCTTCATATATAATTAAAGAGACTTTAGTAATCATATATATCTCTATCTTGTGTTGTTGGCTCTCAGTTACTGAGTAATACAGAGAAATACCACTGACACCTCGATGGCTGGGATTTTTCTCGACTCACTGCAACTGTGAACCTTACATAGACAGGTGTGCTTCAAATGTCTAGCTGTCTGCTCAGTCGTGTTCAATTGAAATACCAAAGTGGACCCAACAAGTTGTAGAAACATCTCAAGATGATCATGGAAAACAGATTCACCTGAGCTCAATTTTCTAATCTCATAGCAAAGGCTGATATACTTATGTAAATAAAGCTATTTCAGTTTTTATTGTAAAACATTTGCAAAAATATTGTTTTTAAAGACGTTTTTCCGGTTTTCATTATGGTATTGTGTGTATCCTCTTGAGAGACCACAAGATAGCACTTCCAACCTCACTATTCGGAAGGGAGCTGTTTAAATATTCAAATCAATTGTGGTTGTTTCTTTTCAGGTCAGGCGAAATCAATATAGCTGGAGAAATTCTAACAGGAGACAACGCGCCGCTCTTGGATAAAGATTTCCTTCAGCGGCTGGCGGTGTTCTCATCGTATCTGTGATGTGTTGTGTGTGTGTGGTGTGTGTTGCTGTTGTGTGTTGTGTGTGTGTGGTGGTGTGTGTGTGTGTGTGTGTGTGGTGATTGTGTGTGAGTGAGTGGTGTTGTGAGCTGTTGTGTGTGTGGGTCGCAGTCTGTTGTGTCAATACGAGTGTAGTATGTGACGAGCGAGTGGCAAAGTAGATGGTGGTGGTGGTGGGTGGTTGTATTTAATGGTCCAGGGAGTGCTTAAACAGAAGCTTGATGGGGGTGATTGGTGGGAGGGTCAGGTTGGTGCGCGTGTGTGTGGCTTGTAGAGAGAAGCATGTCAAGAGAGACACGTGTGTTTGGTGTCGTTCGATGACCTCACAAGATAGACATAAGGGAAGGCGAAGGTCTGGGACCCTCTGTCTCGCGTTGCGTGTGAGAGAGTGAGAGTGTAGACGACGTGAGTGGCTGAGAGTAGGGGTGACAACTTGTCTGCTGAGTGGCTATCTGGTGCACACCGCAAACATTGCACGCAACGCACGCACGCACGCACGCAACGCACTGTGACCACGCACGGCGCGTGTGTGTGATCGTGAGCACGCACCGGGCGCTGCGCAACGCACGGCACGACGCACCGCGCGCTACAGCCGCAGCGCACGCGACACACACACACACACACACACACGACACACAACACCACAACACCACAGCACACACCCACACACACCACAACACCACACACACACAACACACACCTACACACACACACTAACCGTTTAACCGCTAACGTAAACCCTAACCGTAACCGATTAAATGCTGTAATTTCCCGTTGACTTCAAACCCCGACCTGATCCTCCCTGTCTCTCCCAGGTACGTCGCAACCCCTTGTACACACGCAAGTGCTCGCGTGGAACCTGGCACCAGCCGCCCCCGCACTAACGGGACGAGGCGTTCAAAACCTCTACACACCCCACTACTCAGACCCAAGTATATACACAAAACACCACTCCAAAAATCCACCAACCGATTCCACAGTACACCAACTCAGGTGTGCACATGCCAGATATCTGCCGTTTGAACAGAATATCGCAATCGATAGATCGTAACCCCAGGACAGAGGCCATTGTCGAAGCTGAAGGTGCTTTCGTACCCCCATTGGCACACAAGCACGAGGAGTCCGCGGAGCATCACGCATAGGGTCTGAGAAGAATGCTAGTCAGACCGGAAAGAACTGGAGTCATCAGCAAACCCCCTGCCCCAAAGAGGTAAACGCCGTCGCTTACCCGATAACAACTGGTACGTACATATACAACCTACAAACTCAAGACAAACCAATCCCGGGGCAGGCTCTCACGTACGCACCGATGGCACTTGCGACGCATACGGTAGTAAAACACGGAGTTGGCCGTTTCTAGCTCAATAAGATCAAATCCGCTACTCCAACCCACCGAGCGAGCAACAAATCTGAGCACCAGTTGTCTGGTGATCCACTCCAGCATTCCAGGAGAGGATCCCTTAGTGCCATCTGAATTGACAACCCAGTATCCCTCTGAGGCTCGAACCTACCCAAGCCGCCTGAGTCTGCCAGACCTCGAGAACCACGTCTAGGGGCCAGCGAGAATAAACCCCTTCCAGTTACATCCCACGAAGTCGTGAATTGGCGTGTCTGAAGCCTGATCTGGTCAGGGGGAGATCATGCGTGCTGGAGTCTAGATCTGTCCCCTTGAGATACAAGACCAGTGCAAGATTTCAAAACAAATAGGTCTCACCAGAATGGTCCAAGTCCGTGTGAAGCAGCTAAGTGTATTCAGACATCTGTTTGGTGGCTAACGAGAAGCCATTGAAAGCTTATCTAACCAGAGACAAACCCAAATATAGGTCAAAAGGGTCTTTCCCAAGAGAAAGCTGGCCTACCAGTTGAACAGAGTTCAGGTCCGAATCGTACACCACTACGTTTGGATATCCCGACGGAGGAAAGAGCTAAGAAGGACATTTCAACAACAAGAAAGTCAGCCTACCAGCTGTGCGAGAGGCACTACCCAACTGCCACAAGTCCCAAATCCCAGTCTCAGGCAAGAATGTACGGGACCGTCTGTATTGGTGGCGGAGTGGAGCGGCAAGCTCCCACCAGCCCAGCCATTTCAATCTAGGACCTGCTGATCCCAGGCCTAGCCATAAGGGCTGTGAAGCGTACAATAACACAGAAAGACACTATGGCCCCATTATTGGATCAAGTTAAAAATGGACTTGAATGCTGTGTCTTATTCGCACCGAACTCAAAGAGGCACGACTCGACATAACCGCAAGATTCATTAGATTTGAAGGAGCAACCCCTGAAAGGGCAGAGACTGAAGGTGGTATTAGAAGATAGGATCAGGTGATCGATCGAACGCAGAGAGGAGGCGGATAGTACTGGGATGATCCCCTGAAGTAACGTTGACGCAGGAAGGTCACTACTTATATCCAGGTTAGCCCCGCTAGCTTCAAAAAAGTCCCAGCGTCTAGAAAGAGCAGAAACAATTTATTAATAAATTCTATTAAGTTTTAACAGTGTAAATGAACACATCTGTGTGTTAAACAGAATGGGGACTGCCATTGCTTCCCACAGAGAAGAAAAACCCGGCTCAAGTAATGCAGAAACACAAGGCACAAATACTTGACCTAACAAAACTCATAAGGATCATTTGTCATCTCAGACGCGATCCATATGGGAAGTGTGGTATTATGAATCCCTCCGTATTGGAGTGCATCCCAAACGTTAAAGAAGCGATGCTACGGGATCGTCGAAGAGACTTACGTAGGGAACTGAGTAAGGGGTGCGGTGTGCTTCCTTGACCGGTAACAAATCAAAATATCTGAAAGGGACAAACATGGAAGGATAGGAGTGAGTGAAAATTGACCTGGTTCATTAGGGGACCAGAAAGCAGGAAGCAGACTGAAACGGAACTACATTGGGAAAAACTCCAATTTGTTTTCCATTGCAAACAATTGTAGAAACGTTGTCCCAAGAGATGCAGAGCCCAGAACATCGAAATAAAGGAGGGGGGAGATGAAGAGTGGACCTTAGATCCAGTTACTGAGATAAATCAAGTAGAAGAATGGCCTCAAGCCGAGAGGAAATGATCCCAAAATCTATCATGTATTAAATGCGTTGCCCCCGTGAAACAGAGTCCACCATGGTCTTGCTGTAGATCCGAGGGCTAGGGTGGGAGATTACACTCTGAGACCACCAACGAACAGAAAACAGGTAGAGCTATGCGGGGTACCAACTGTAGTCAGCTTTCATGGTAGAGAGCATCCTTATCTCATTTCAGACATCCAGCTCTTCCCTGAGCTCCATGAATGCCAACACTGTAGGTCGCCGAGCGAGCACCGAGGTGAGGCGACACGAGAAAGGAAGAGGAGACACCTCACGCACGGAACTGTACCGAGAGATGCAGCGTGCTCTCGGTCTCTTCCTCTCTGTGCTTATGGCACTTGGAGGAGATAAGCTCCTATACCAAAAGCACCTGCGCACCACACATCAGATACATACTCCAGTATGAATACAGTCTGGATAAAAACTCTCCCCAACAGACCCTTCAATCTCACGAAAACCCAAACTCAGTGCTCTAGTGAGTCTTAATGCGCAAGAGACTCTTCGTGCACAACCTTGCTTCCTGAAGCATTCTTCGTGCAAGTTGGGGAAGTGCCATGCGTGTGGATCCCAGGATTGTAGCGAGTCCTCACTGGGCCGTGAGAGCGTCTCTAGCTACTCTGTAGTCGATCCCCCAGAGCTGAATGCTCGACCGTCCGCAACCTCTCTGCCCCGAACCCACTCCGCTCTGCGAACGTCAAAAGTGACGTCACCTCAGCTAGCCTGCAACGCAAGAGCAGTCACTGTCATCGAGCACCTTTCCAGGTAAACGTCTCCAGATGAAGTCATACGAGTCGATAACATACTCCACTCACCAGGCGACTGTCCTGCCTGCACCAGTAACATTGATGTGTCCATGCCCTGAACTCATGACCCGCGTGCGTGGATGAAGTGCCTGGACTTGTCGGAAGGTGGGTATGACAGTCCTTCAGCAACAGAGAGGCAGAGCTGACCGTTGTCATACCCTGACTCTCATGGGGTAGACCTGACTCACTCCAATTTAGTCATATGTAATCTATGCTGTGACTGCATTATTCATCTTTGTACCTCGCCCCGATGTCTCTCAGGCAGTCCATGTTGAGTGATAGGTTTCCGCACTACAGATGTTTTGCTGCATACCTCCCTACCCTATTATAACTATCTATAGCGAAAAGTGCATTCTCTAACGATGTATGGCTAGGTCTGAGGTTTACTCACTCCGTGGTTGGATCTGGGTAGTACTCCCTCTAAGGTTTGTAGTTAACAGAATCACCTAATTTCGAAATGCTGGCGGGTTGGCTACATGTCTGGAATGATCCTGGACTAAAGTTGGAGTCGGCTCCAACTAGGAAGTTTGCAATCTATGGTGCTACTTCTTCCGGCACCGTGCGTGCTGTTGCAGTGTTCCTGGTTTGCTATCTCACCACGTAGAGACACGCCACACGAACCCGTTGGTGACGAGTCCCATCCACTCTATCATCTCACGTATGGCCATAGGGATGGTATTGGAGCGCATCCCGCGCCCAACAGGCCAGCTGTTTCTCCATCCTTTCTATAAAGCCAGGGAGCTGGGACGTTTACTGCAGGGCAGCGGGCTAGGATCAGTGAGCAGTATAGGACGTGGTGCTCCTCTGTTGAAATAGGAGGACCCTGTATCCATGGACACGCTGCTTGTGGGGTCGCCTCACCGGGAAAAAGGATACACTAAAAGGGAGAGTCCTAATCTGAAGGCCCAATCCTAAATCACCCCCCTAGACCGTTGCTTCCTAATATAAACAGGTGGGATCTGAGAGATGATCAGGAAGCACATATGCGTAACAGGATCCAGATCCGTACTTCCCTCCTCGGCGCCTATCTATGGATAGCACCTGTGTGAGGTCATGATCTGCATTTAGGCAGCGTTTCCCCTACTGTCCTGGACCAACGATATGCGGTTGATTCAAATTAATCACAATGCCTTGAGCAGAAAGATTCAATTTAATCTTATCAGCTGTGTCGGGCAAATCATAAATCCCTTAACCCATGCATACCCTTACGCGTCGTCCAGGAGGCAACCTCCGGCATAGGAGTCAGTGAAATCTTCTAGAGTTTTTCAAACCTCAGAATGAATCAATCTCATCCTTTACCCCCCGCTATGATAATATTCTCTTTGGGCGAGGGACTGTTGTGGTGTACGGCTACAAGTCCTTGCTAATCACCCACGACTTCCTTGGGTTCGTTCTAACGTATATCGTCTAGCATCAGCTTGAGACCAGCCTCCCTTCGCCTCCTCAAACAGGTGAGACTAAGTCAATAAAGTCAGAATGGGTTAGTTTTAAAAGAAGCGAACAGCATTTATCTGAGCGGGAAGAATAGGGGTGGGCGTGGCCTGAGTTGTATGAGATGAAAAGTGACACTAACATACGTCATCAGTACCTACCACATACTGCCTAGTTCAGGCAAAGCAGGAACAAACTAGCTTCCACCTAATAGCAACAAGACACCATTTGGACTTACCGTGCTCGATAATGATCCAGCTCGATTAGACGTTGGTGCGTGTCAACAAAATTGAGCCTTCTACCAATCACCCCTAGGAGAGCTACAATGCGTGTTTCCCTCTGACAGTGTCACACCTATAAGTCAAATGAAAAACAGCCATGCTTAGTATTTCACGAAGTACCCCAGTAACCACACACCATGCAGAAACTGAACTGCAGTGCCAAGGCTAAAACAGAAAGAATTAAACACCACCGAAGAACAGCACCCTTAGAGTATAACCCTGCCGACAGCACCCAACGTATCATAAAGCTCTTTCTTCCCACGCAGAGACACCCAAAGCTCAGGCCTGGACCCCCCTGGTCACCTTGTAAGTTTCCTTGCACTACAAGCCTCTTCTGCTCTCTATCAAAACACACTATGAGACGGTTTTTCAGTCAGCGTGTAGCGCTCGCGGCCCAGAAACCAAAACCAGGGGGTAAACCCCAGGACAGTTAGGGAAACCCTGATCTAATGAAATTCAGGCAATACCGTCGCCACTCAGCTGAAGTGGCAAATGAAGGTTGGGTATTGAGCCCGATGCATCTCATAAAGACTCGCCCCCTGTCCCCCTCCTGTTATTCTGCATGGAAAACTAAACACCGAGTCTCCAGCAATTTCTCTCCTGCATTCTTTGTGAAAAATTGCCATCGAATTGAAGACATAAAAGCACAGCCCAGTATGTCCATCTAGAAAAGCAAGCAGAACACACAAATTGATTTAAATCCATTCAAAATGTAATATGATCTCGAAGTAAAACCACCACACTACTTAGTTTTAGGACAAGGCATACCCCATATAACCTCTTATTAGACTCTTTGTAAGCATGGAAGTAGTGTAATTCAGGAACTCCTTTGGTGGATGTCGCTCATCGGTATTAGGACTATTAGTATCACACTAACGCGTCTGTCACCAAAGAGTCGCACAACTTGACCCTCTGCTTTACCAGGTATACAGGCTGCCATATACGTGTATCTGCATTTCAATCACAAACAAGACAAGTGTCACTTCTCTACCACGAGATTTTATCGATATTAAAAACACGGAGACCTAAATAGGCTTCATTGCACTTTCCGCGCACGGCTTGAATCACGCATTGAACATCTGTACACAATCCCGAATCTGGACCTGCTAATTCATAGCCCGCCTCAAGAACGGGATCAGTTTCCCTAAACGACATCCATTCATTCATGAACGAAGCGATCATACCATGTCCTAGCCGAAGAATGGACTCGTGTTCTAGAACATGCACTGTCTTCATGCGTGAAAATATTGCCACTCGAACCCTATAAGTGCGTGTGAGGATTGTAGCAGTATTTTCAAGACATTGCGCCCTAGTAAACGAGCCCAAATTCATGCTAATTGATAGAACCTACGATGCCATAAATTACAGGATATCTTATCCACATTAATAGTAGAGTGTATTTGAGCATCCTCAATGCATAACAATTTCCAAGTATATTATCAAATTAAGCTACGATCCACTAGAGCACACCCAGCTAGCTGCCACATACAGACTTGACAAATAAACTGGGCCCGACTCACTATCTATCATAGTGCTTACATACACCTTGCATTACTCAATCTCGTATTATATCACTGTATTCTGACCTCTGACATTGACCATCTATTACTCAATCCATTCCTTAAGATGGTGTATTAGCCTGCATATGTGAAATTGATAACATATTGCTCACCACGCAACAATGTAACAAAGACACGTGTGTAACCAAATTAAAATGTCATCTTACTTGTATTTCAAGAGCACTAGAGGTCCTCTGAGATTACAAGTGTTGAATGGAGAGATTACAATAAGTAAACAATACGTACTCCAAAGTAGTACTTCAACCCAGTCTGCCTCCAGCGTAAGATGAGTTGCGATTCATTAAACCATGGACATGTTGGTCGGATCTCCATCAACCCCACGATACACCTTGTAGGACCACGAAAGTACAATGCTGAGCACAAGTTAAAACTGACCAATAGTGAGTGAATTAACCTCTGGAGCATAATTGCACACAACTTCACTTCGATAACTCTTCCCTTGAACAACGCTGACCTCTGTCCGTGAGGTTTCAATTTGGATTCTTCAAACTTGGGCAAAACTAACCAGATTAAAAAGAACAGCAGTCAACTCCAGAATGTTCCATGGGTGTGATGCATTGATCAACATTACCCAACCCGCATGACAACTAGAGAAACTCCACCTACCATTT
>NW_019947366.1:9280-22696 GCF_002910315.2 Salvelinus sp. IW2-2015 | reverse complement strand
GATAGATTACTGTAAATCCCTGGCTGTATATCAAACAGATATAATTACTGGTAAATCCGCTGTATTCAACAATGTAATTACGTGTAAACAGTGCTCGTATCCGTCAACAGTATGTAATAACTGTAAATCCCCGCTGGTAATCTCACAGATGTAAATTACGCGTAAAATCCTGCTGTATCTGCAAAATGCTTAATTACCTGTAATCCCTGCTGTATCTCAACATATGTAACTTACTGTAAATCCGCTGTATCTAAACAGAGTAATTACTGTAATCCCTGCTGTATCTCAACAGACTTGTAATTACTGTAAATCCCTGCTGTATCTCAAATATGAATTACTGTAAAATCCTGCTTTCTATGTCAACAGATCGTAATTATGTAAATGCTGCTGATATTCTAGCTGGATACTTCTCTCGCTAATTTTCATTTATGAGAAATGAATCTGATTGAGTTGAGTGACACCAGATGGATATTTTGTGTTTTCTTATAAAAAAAAAGAAGAAATAGATTAACAATTAACATTGTTTGTTTGTCTACACAGATACAAATGGATGGTTAATGCTGAAGTGTGAAATTATGGCAATTCTACTTTACACTTTTGTATAGTTGGACTAAGCAGTTGTGTCAATAGCGAGGCTACAGATTGTCTCAAAGAGCAGCTGATCTATAAGGGATCATCTATGTTGCCTCCACAGGAGGATGTGCTATGGTGTTAACACACCACCACAACACACACATACTGTGGCACACCACACACCACACCATGGACAACCACCACATACTGGTCACACGACACAACACACTACTGTACATACAACACACATACTGTAACATCACACACACACACACACACCACTACAACTGTACATCGCACACACACACAACGTACACACAGACGACACACAGCCACACACACACACGACACACACACCACGACACAACCACACTACCACCAACACACATCACACACACATACTGACACACCCTACACACACCACCACAACAACCAACACCTGTTGGAGCCAACACACACACATACAACGCACTAAAAAAGAATAAATATTAAAACCAATATAAATCCATATTGTATGTTTTGTTCATTAATCGTTATGGTATATTGAATGAAGTTTCATGTCTCTATCTAATAGTGTAATATCTTGAGCGTCGCCGAATTTACACATTATTGACTTACTCAGATTGAAACAACTACGTTGTATGTTCTCTCAGCCTACAAATAAGTGCTCATGCTCTCTCTGAATGGCTATCATTTGCCATGAAAGAAAAATCTAAAGACATCTACACAATGACTCCACGAGATGTTCAATTATTGCCGCCGTTAGAGTGTCTAATAAGACTCCAAGGTAGATGGTCTACATTAAGACTTAAGTAGAGTGGCTTACCATTAAGACTCTAAGTAGAGTGGTCTACATTAATGACTCTAAGCGTAGAGTGCGTCTCTTTACTAGGGAGTCTATATACTGCCAAGGTAGAGTGGTTCTACATTAATGACTCCAAGGTAGAGTGGTCTACATTAATGACAGGCGTGGTCCATATGATGTAGGTAGAGTCGGTCTCATATATGATCTAAGTCTCTTAAGCGCTAGTAGAGTTTCTACATTACATTACGTTCTATCATATCTAAGGGTAGAGTGGTCTACATAATGACTCTTAGGTGAGAGGTCTAACATTAATGACTCAAGTATTTAATAATGACTAGTAGAGTCCGGTACATTAATGACTCACGGTAGAGTCCGGTCTCATAATGACTTCTTCAATCTCTCTCATCTGTTGAGATACAGCAGGGATTTACAGTAATTACATCTGTTGAGATACAGCAGGGATTTACAGTACCTACATCTGTTGAGATACAACTGTAAAACTCTCTCCACTGTAATTGTTACAGTACATTGAAATTACAGTAAATATCTTGATATAAACTTTTCTGAAATGTGTCATATTCTGAAAAAAATTGTATTCACCAGAAATGGACAATTTCAAGCCAAAACGCCTTTTAACTTTTGTTTAAGTATCTCACAGTTGTCTTGTGTTCAGTCTGGCAAGGAAAGTGACTCAATATTTCATGTTGTTCTCTTAAGCAAAATAATATCCACTAAATGTTAATCTGGATTTTGAATTAATGGAACACTATTCCAGCTATTAAATTATATGTTCATATTTAAAACTCTTCCCCATTATGTTTGTCCGTCTGTCACAACAGGTAAGTGTTTTTATAAGTGCAGACACAAAACCACAATATGTTGTGATGCGCAACAAAATAATTTTGAAAAAAAAAGGGGAATGAAAAATGTCAATTTTTATTAATAACCCTCCTAGAGTCTATTGACGCACTGGTGTGTCAATCTAAGTAACATGATGAAACAATCCACATTAAAATCCGTCAGTTTAAAATAGAGACATCTGTTTGTTTACACGGGCTGCGTCTCAATCCACTGCGTCCTCCGATGTCGTCCTTCTACATCTGGGGTTAAAAGTGGCAGAGTTACAGCGCTGTTTGTCAGACCAGGAGACATCTTGAAAAACGGTCTTCTCATGAAGGTAACCCCATGCAAATGAATGGAAATATGGAAGTAGTTATGTGCCAAAAAAGAAAAGGGGTTAAATATGTGTAAAAAAAATATATATATATATTTCCTGAGCTTTCTTGGATCTCCTAAATATAGGACAGATACTTCAAAACCTTATTCCTTATGATACATTTTTTGACAGTCTTTTTTTACACTTAGAAATGTGTTATTCCATGCGTTTCTATTTGCTACGGTAGTAAAGATCAAATTCAAATAATGTAAAAAAATAATAATAAATCTAATTGTTCAATGAACCATGGTATGACCTTCTTAAAACAATTCCATATATCAGCTTAGGAAAAAAAAAATCCTTGTTCTTTCAGAACTGTCTGTTGTATTGTGTGTGTTGTAGATCAGTTGCAGAAGCTGGGTCTGTACAGGGCCAGCTGAGAGGTTAAAGCTGAGTCTGTACAGGGCTAGAGAGGTTAAAGCTGAGTCTGTACAGGGTCAGAGAGGTTAAAGCTGAGTCTGTACAGGGTCAGAGAGGTTAAAGCTGGATCTGTACAGGGCCAGAGAGGTTAAAGCTGAGTCTGTACGGGGTCAGAGAGGTTAAAGCTGAGTCTGTACAGGGTCAGAGAGGTTAAAGCTGAGTCTGTACAGGGCTGTTAGAGAGGTTAAAGCTGAGTCTGTAACAGGGTCAGAGAGGTTAAAGCTGGGTCTGTACAGGGTCGAGAGGTTAAAGCTGGAGTCTGTACAGGGTCAGAGAGGTTAAAGCTGGGTCTGTACAGGGATAGAAGTTTAAGCTGAGTCTGTACAGGGTCAGAGAGGTTAAAGCTGGGTCTGTACAGGCCAGAGAGTTAAAACTGGGTCTGTACAGGGCTAGAGAGGGTAAAGCGTGAGTCTGTACAGGGCCAGAGAGGTAAAGCTGAGTCTGTACAGGGCCAGAGAGGTTAAAGCTGAGTTCGTACAGGGCCAGAGAGGTTAAAGCTGAGTCTGTACAGGGTCAGAGAGGTTAAAGCTGGGTCTGTACAGGGTCAGAGAGGTTAAAGCTGGTCTTACAGGTCAGAGAGTTAAAGCTGAGTCTGTACACGGTCAGAGAGGTTAAGCTGAGTCTGTACAGGTCAGAGAGGTTAAAGCTGAGTCTGTACAGGCCAGAGAGGTTAAAGCTTGTCTGTACAGGGTCATCAGAGAGGTTAAAGCTGGGGTCTGTACAGGGTCAGGAGGTTAAAGCTGAGTCTGTACAGGGTCAGAGAGGTTAAAGCTGAGTCTGTACAGGGTCAGAGAGGTTAAAGCTGAGTCTGTACAGGGTCAGAGAGGTTAAAGCTGAGTCTGTACAGGGTCAGGGAGGTTAAAGCTGGTCTGTACAGGGCGAGAGGTTAAAGCTGAGTCTGTACAGGTCAGAGAGGTTAAAGCTGAGTCTGTACAGGGTCAGAGAGGTAAAGCTGAGTCTGTACAGGGTCGAGAGAGGTTAAAGCTGAGTCTGTACAGGGCTAGAGAGGTTAAAGCTGGGTCTGTACAGGGTCAGAGAGGTTAAAGCTGAGTCTGTACAGGGTCAGAGAGGTTAGAAGCTGAGTCTGTACAGGGCCAGAGAGGTTAAAGCTGAGTCTGTACAGGGCCAGAGAGGTTAAAGCTGGTCTGTACAGGGCCAGAGAGGTTAAAGCTGGGTCTGTACAGGGCTAGGAGAGGTTAAAGCTGAGTCTGTACAGGGCCAGAGAGGTTAAAGCTGAGTCTGTACAGGGCCAGAGAGGTTAAAACTGAGTCTGTACAGGGCCAGAGAGGTTAAAGCTGGGTCTGTACAGGGTCAGAGAGGTTAAAGCTGGGTCTGTACAGGGTCAGGAGGTTAAAGCTGGGTCTGTACAGGGTCAGAGAGGTTTAAGCTGAGTCTGTACAGGGTCAGAGAGGTTAAAGCTGAGTCTGTACAGGGTCAGAGAGGTTAAAGCTGAGTCTGTACAGGGTCAGGGAGGTTAAAGCTGGGTCTGTACAGGGGTTCAGAGAGGTTAAAGCTGAGTCTGTACAGGGTCAGAGAGGTTAAAGCTGAGTCTGTACAGGGTCAGAGAGGTTAAAGCTGAGTCTGTACAGGGTCAGAGAGGTTAAAGCTGAGTCTGTACAGGCTAGAGAGGTTAAAGCTGGGTCTGTACAGGGTCAGAGAGGTTAAAGCTGAGTCTGTACAGGGTCAGAGAGGTTAGAAGCTGAGTCTGTACAGGCCAGAGAGGTTAAAGCTGAGTCTGTACAGGGCCAGAGAAGGTTAAAGCTGGGTCTGTACAGGGCTAGAGAGGTTAAAGCTGAGTCTGTACAGGGCCTGTGGAACCTGTGTGGAAGTTGGGCCTTGTCAGGAATGATTGTAGATCCTTCAACCGGAGTCGCGAGAGTGAGACTCCCCTATGGTATGCGTACCTCATTTCCCTCCTTCAGGGAACAGAAGTTACAGTCGTAACGTCACATTTGCTTCTTATTCTGTGTTCGTTTGTGTGGCTGTGATCATCATGTTATGATCTCAAAGATGAAGACAGAGTGATTTTATTTAAGAGCTTGTCAACAGGTTGTGTATTGTGTTTGTGTTTTGTGTTGGTGGCTTAAAACATCATTTTATAAATCTGAAATAGAGTTTATAATTTATAGATAATTCATGCTCATAGAAAACAAAACACATCAAATAAATGTTATGCTAATGGCTTGGATTAGTATTCATAATACAATATATCTTTTCATAGTTATTTTGGAATAACCTCCCCCCATAAAATAATTGGTAAATCTGACCCCTCCTCCTAAATCGCATGTAAATTGATATGTTATAAAAAAAAAAAAAAAAAAAAAAGTCCTTATATCCCAACTTGGTCAGTGGATTTGGTCAGAGTTGGAAAACATCCAAATCAAATATATACATTTTTTTATTATAGGGGTTTCATTTATTTAGGGGATGTAGGTGCTTGGTGGGATTGCTTTCATCCTGCTGGCCAAAACCCATATTCCCATGTTGCTATGGATTACAGCCCATTTACTGCCCGTCGAGATGACGGAAATAAAATACTCGACACAACATTTGTACCTATGCTACAACTGGCCTAATGGATGGATGCTGGCGGCGGGGGGGGGGGGGGGGGGGGTAGGGGGGCAGATGGAGCTTTCCTTCTTCCAGATATTAAAATATGTTTTGCTGTGACAGATTTAACTTATTAAAGAGCACGTAAGCCTTTAAAGGGTGTATGTCTTACAGGGGGTAGCTCAGAGAAATGACACGACCATACAACATCAGAGTGATGCTTTGTTGATTGAGCTTGTTGGAGTTTGTAGAAATATGCTGACAAGGGTAGTTCTGTGACTTCTATTGTTGGGAACTAACCTGTTTTTTTTGGTTGTGGACTTTCACACCCCCCCGCTGCAGAGATGGTTGTCCTACTGGAAGGTTCTCCCATCTCCACAGAGGAACTCTTGAGCTCTGTCACAGTGACCATTGGGTTCTTGGTCACCTCCCTGACCAAGGTCCTTCTTCCCTGATTGCACAGTTTGGCTGGGCGGCCAGCTCTGGGAAGAGTCTTGGTGGTTCCAAACTTCTTCCATTTAAGTATGATGGATTCCACTGTGCAGAAATGTTTTGGTACCCTTCCCCAAATCTGTGCCTCGACACAATCCTGTCTCATAGCTCTACGGTCAATTCCTTCGACCTCATGGCTTGGTTTTTGCTGTGACATACACTGTCACTGTGGGACCTTATATAGACAGGTTTGTGCCCTTACAAATCATGTCCAATCAATTGAATTTACCACAGGTGGACTCCAATCAAGTTGCAGAAACATCTCAAGGATGATCAATGGAAACAGGATGCATCTGAGCAAAATTTCAAGTCTCATAACAAAGGGTCTGAATACTTATGTAAATAAGGTACCTGTTTTTTTTTTTTTTTTATACATTTGCAAAATGTTCTAAAATTATGTTTACTTTACTTTGTCATTATAGGGTATTGTGTGTAGATTGATGAGGAACAAAAGTTATTGAATCAATTTTACAATAAGTCTTCAGCGTAACAAAATGTGGCAGAAGTCAAGGGGTCTGAATACATTCAGTAGATAAAGGTCTTCATAACTAGAACACATAAAGGGTTATGATTTATATAATTTACAATCTAACAAACTATTTAAACATTTCTGGATTTGTAAAAAAATATATATAACAATGATGTAATTTTCTAACCTTTAATGTCAATCATTTAAAAAATAATGGGTAAAACTGTTTTTCATATTTGCATAATGTTGAAGCTTAAACCCTATTTTACATCACTTCGTTTTTTGTTGTTGTTGCTGTTGTTGCAATCGGGCACAACATGTTACGTCCGTCGTTAGCGGTAGAATGACCGGACCAAGGTGCAGCGTGGTAGGCTTACATTTTCTTTATTAAATTAATCGCTGCCATGTATTGACTCAGGGGGATCAATACTTATCTAATCAATATATTAATACATATCTAATCAAGGTGTATATATCAATACTTATCTAATCAAGATATATTAGTGTTTTGTTTTTCATAGATTTAAAATCAATGTTAGAATTTTTCTTCCACTTTGACATTACAGAGTATTTTGTATAGATTGTTGATTTTTCTTTTATGACAATTGAATCCATTTTAATCACACTTTGTAACACAACAAAATGTTTAAGAAGTCAAGGGGTATGAATTTAAGGACTATGGTGACGTTTGAAACACAGTCTAGTGTAAATGATCGCCCACAACAATCTGTAGAAATGTACCTTGGAGGAAACCAGGCAAATCTGTCATACTTGATTCCCTTTTCTAGAGAAATCAGTTTCATCATTTGACTGTCCTCTGATGCAAATTTTGATGAGAATGAGATTCAATTACTTTTCAACARCGTTCTGCACAGCTCGGTAAATTCAACAAAATGAAGAAACGTTTACTTTTCAACAACGTTCTGCACAGCTCGGTAAATTCAACAAAATGAAGAAACGTTTACTTTTCAACAACGTTCTGCACAGCTCGGTAAATTCAACAAAATGAAGAAACGTTTACTTTTCAGCAGCATTCTGCACAGCTCGGTAAATTCAACAAAATGAAACAAATTAGAATCCAGTCCAAAATGGATCTTAGAAACCACTGCATTCTCTTTACTGTCATCAGAGGAATCTGGTGGACAACTCACTCAGCCACAAAGTATAACAATAGAATGCGCTCTAAATTTTAGATAAGACAAACGTGTTGCAGGATAACCATTGTTATTTTAGTTCACTTTGAGTGTGTTTGTGTGTTTTTGCCCCAGAGCAGAAAAAGCATTTTAAATTGACACTGCATTTCTGAGGTAAATTTAGTCAGCATTATGTCACAGTTTTCTATCAGATTATATTAAAATTATGTCTTAGATTTTTAATTATAAATGAGTTATGATTGTGTTATGTTACTATAACAACAACAAAAACTGTTATGTGACTATGCCATAAATATTGTATGCACTGAATAGTTCAACTATGAAGAGACTCTAGAGCAGTGTTTCTCAATCCTGGTCCCAGGGACCCAAAGGGGTACACATTTTAATCCTGTTCCTGGGGACCCAAAGGGGTACACATTTTAATCCCGGAGACCCAAAGGGGTGCACATTTTAATCCTGGTCCCAGAGACCCAAAGGGGTACACATTTTAATCCTGTTCCTGGGGACCCAAAGGGGTACACATTTTAATCCTGTTCCCGGAGACCCAAAGGGGTGCACATTTTAATCCTGGTCCCGGAGACCCAAAGGGGTGCACATTTTAATCCTGTTCCCGGAGACCCAAAGGGGTGCACATTTTAATCTTGTTCCCGGAGACCCAAAGGGGTGCACATTTTAATCCTGTTCCNAAAGGGGTGCACATTTTAATCCTGTTCCTGGGGACCCAAAGGGGTGCACATTTTAATCCTGTTCCCGGAGACCCAAAGGGGTGCACATTTTAATCCTGTTCCTGGGGACCCAAAGGGGTGCACATTTTAATCCTGTTCCTGGGGACCCAAAGGGGTGCACATTTTAATCTTGTTCCCGGAGACCCAAAGGGGTGCACATTTTAATCCTGTTCCTGGGGACCCAAAGGGGTACACATTTTAATCCTGTTCCTGGAGACCCAAAGGGGTACACATTTTAATCCTGTTCCTGGGGACCCAAAGGGGTACACATTTTAATCCTGATCCTTTTTTAGCACTAACTCCCCTGATTCAACTAAAGACTTGATGATGAGTTGAATCAAGGGGGTTAAGTACTAGGGTATAAACGTTGGTGCCCCAGGACCAGGATTGGGAAACACTGCTTTAGAGACATTGCTGAACACACTAATTTGTTATGACAATACAACTTGAATAATTGGGCACTGTAACATTTACTTAATGGATATAATTGATGCTGGAATGAGTCTCGTCCCTGATTAATAGATAGTATTGATAAAGGAACAGGAAATTCCTTTTCATAGGTTGCACCTTGGTCACTCGGTCATGTCATGCCATTGGTATGACCGTTCTCAAGTCGCCCTTCGCCATAGTGGTCCCTAAAACTAAAGTCTTGATAAGCCCAGTTGTGGTGGGCGACCTCCTTTTGCGCTCAGTTTCCCCAGACTCCACCTGTGCCCAGCCTGACTCAGAGACCTCATCTAGCTACAACTCTCCCCTCTCCAAGACACAGTGTGTCACGCCCTGACCTTAGAGAGCCTTCTTATGTCTCTAGTTGGTTTGGTCAGGGTGTGATTTGGGGTGGGCATTCTATGTCTTGTTTTCTATGTTTCTTTATTTCTATGTTTTGGCCGGGTATGGTTCTCAATCAGGGCCAGCTGTCTATCGTTGTCTCTGATTGGGAATCATACTTAGGTAGCCCTTTTTCCATCCTTTCTGAGTGGGTAGTTAACTTTGTTAGTGGCACTAATGCCCTGTAAGCTTCACGGTTGTTTTCTTCGTTTGTTGTTTTGTTGGCGACATTTTAAATTAAAAGAGAAACATACCACGCTGCACATTGGTCCACTTCTTTTGACGGCCGTGACACAGTGTTGCTCAACAATCAGTCAACGACCCTATCTTCCCTTGCGGGAATATGTTGCCAATGGCTGGTCGGTACAACTCCCATGAGGAACTCCAACCACATGCCAGGTTCGAACATGAGCTGTCATGCTGGAATGACACGTCTGGCACGCGGAAAAACTGCAACGTCATAACAAACAGCCTCGGAGGACGAGTGTTGATACACGGTTCATGAGGGCCACCTTGGCACTGTGTAGCTGAAGCAGCGCTGTCCGGAACATGGTGTGATTACCTGGCATCGATCGAGTAATTGATGGGCTAGGACCCAACTGTGCTCCTTGCCTTGTCAGTGGAAAGACAGGTACACCTCCACGACTGGAGCCACTGGCCTGGCCCTGCCGCTCATGGTGCGGTGCACTCTACAATGTGCCAATGTCCCAAATGCTTCCTGGTGGTTGCGTATGACCTACATTCAAAATGACGGTCTCACCCATGGGTTCTGTCACATCAGGGGCCATCATAAACTGGATATTCCTGTATATTTTTATTTATTTAACTAGGCAAGTCAGTTAAGAACAAATTCTTATTCTTATTTACAATGACGGCCTACACCGGCCAAATCTGGATGACGCTGTGCCAATTGTGCTCCGCCCTATGAGACTCCCAATCACGGCCGGATGTGATACAGTAGTGACACCTCTAACACTGAGACGCAGTGCCTTAGACCACTGTGGTACAGCCTGGAATCGAACCAGGGTCTGTAGTGACGCCTCTAGCACTGAGATGCAGTACCTTTAGACCGCTGTAGTAAAGCCTGGAATCGAACCAGGGTCTGTAGTGATGCCTCTAGCACTGAGATGCAGTACCTTTAGACCGCTGTGGTACAGCCTGGAATNAGCCTGGAATCGAACCAGGGTCTGTAGTGATGCCTCTAGCACTGAGATGCAGTACCTTTAGACCGCTGTGGTACAGCCTGGAATCGAACCAGGGTCTGTAGTATTGCCTCTAGCACTGAGATATAGTACCTTTAGACAGCTGTGGTAAAGCCTGGAATCGAACCAGGGTCTGTAGTGACGCCTCTAGCACTGAGATGCAGTGCCTTTAGACCGCTGTGGTACAGCCTGGAATCGAACCAGGGTCTGTAGTGATGCCTCTAGCACCCCTGAGATGGCAGTGCCTTTAGACCGCTGTGATACAGCCTGGGATCGAACCAGGGTCTGTAGTGATGCCTCTAGCCCTGAGTTGCAGTGCCTTTAGACCGCTGTGATACAGCCCGGGATCGAACCAGGGTCTGTAGTGATGCCTCTAGCCTGAGATGCAGTGCCTTTAGACCGCTGTGATACAGCCCGGATCGAACCAGGGTCTGTAGTGATGCCTCTAGCCCTGAGATGCAGTGCCTTTAGACGCTGTGATACAGCCCGGGATCGAACCAGGGTCTGTAGTGATGCTCTAGCCCTGAGATGCAGTGCCTTTAGACCGCTGTGATACAGCCCGGAATCGAACCAGGGTCTGTAGTGATGACCTCTAGCCCTGAGATGCAGTGCCTTTAGACCGCTGTGATACAGCCCGGATCGAACCAGGGTCTGTAGTGATGCCTCTAGCCCTGAGATGCAGTGCCTTTAGACCGCTGTGATACAGCCCGGGATCGAACCAGGGTCTGTAGTGATGCCTCTGTGCCACTCGAGAGTAAAGTCATGTTGAAGTCATGATTGTCACAATGGGGAGCTTAGAATGTTGAGGAAATCCCATGAAAGTGGATTGGAGGACAAAAAAGTTGAATAGTTTAAAAAGTAACTCAATCCAGACCAGTCCACAAGTTTTAACGTTGGAACAGCGTTCCTAGATTAAATGGTGTAAGAGGAGTAACGTGCAGAATAATAATATAAGAAGAAGTAATTGTTCTAAGGTGCCATGATTGTTGTGAATAATATCATGATTGTTATGAATAATATCCTGATTGTTATGGATAATATTATGATTTTTATGAATAATATCATGAATGTTATGAATACTATCATGGTTGTTATGAATAATATCATGATTGTTATGAATAATATCCTGTATGCATGCTATACAGTATGAAAGATCCACTTCCTGCCGTATCTCACTGTATGTAAAAATATGATTCATCCAACTAGATGATGTGATCAGCCCCAGTTGTGGACCACATATGCTCGTGGTGTGTTTGACGTGGACAGTTCCTAACAAGGGTTACACCAAATACTGAGGAATGAATCTCCCAGATGGTTTATGGTCCAATGTGTATATTAGACATGATTGTTCAGCAGCTTTCAGTCTGTTTAAGCCTTTAAGGCTCATAAAGACATACGCACGCACGGCCAAACAGACACACCATCCACGCATGTACATTCACAGACAGACGTGTACACACACACGCAGACACACACACACACACTCACAGCTTGGCAACAGGCAACGTTTCCAGTAGGCAGCAGTGTGTTGATTGCTTGGCCCAGATACAGCAATATGAATTATTCTGATCCTCCCTAGCTTGTCTTCTCTGAATGCATAATGTAATGCATCACAGGGATAAGGATGAGGTTTAGGGGGCAAAAGGGTTTGTTAAGTTCATCGGTTTACATCTGGGGAATATATAGCGGTTTTACATGAAGCATGAAGAAGCAGAAATGAAAGRCATGGTTCTGGGATTACATCAAAAATACTCAAGGTCTTGATTAATTATCTATAAGCAAAGATTTTTTTTGTTTTGTTGCTATGACCCCAGAATCACCCATTGTTTCAATAGCCTCCAACTATTCAAACTTGTATATAAAATGGCAGATCTTTTGACCTTTTGACTGTGTGAGGTCAATTCTTAATAACCTTCCAGCAGAGCAGACTAAGAGCAAATACACTCATCTCATGTTTTTTTTCTCCGGTGCTTGTTGGTTCACTTCGCATCGCCGATTTGTTTTTGTTTTCTCCGATGGCTGTGAGACTGTTCCTGAGGGTAAATTAATGACCTACTAGGTTCCATTAAGTGCATCGGTCTATTATTTAGATTATTATATTATTATTATTATAGCTATTTTGATTCATCATATATTTACAGTGCCTACAGAAAGTATACCCTTTGAATTCATCCACATTTTGTTTCGTTACAGCCTGAATTCAAAATGGATTCAATATATATTTACCCTAACCCATTTACACACAATACCCCATAATGACAAAGTGAAAACATGTTTTAGAAATGTTTAAATATAGAAATATCTCRTTTACRTAAGTATTCACACCCACCGAGCACCTTTGGTAGTGATTACAGCTGTTACAGAGTCTTAAGTCTCTTAGATTTTTGTGTACCTGGATTGTACAATATTTGCACATTATTCTTTTTGAAATTCTTTAAGCTCTGTCAAGTTGCTTGTTGACGGCCATTTTCAAGTCTTGCCATAAATTGTATAGCCAATTCAAGTCAAAAATGTCGCTAAACCACTCAGGAACATTCAATGTCGTCTTGGTTACCAACTCCAGTGTATATTTGACCTTTTGTTTTAGGTTATTGTCCTGCTGAAAGGTTTGTGTCTGTTGGAAAGCTGACTGAACCAGGTTTTCCTCTATGATTTTGCCTGCGCTTACAGTAGCTGTTGTCCGTTTCTTTGTATCCCCCCAAAACTTGCCGATGACAAGCATACCCATAACATGATGCAGTCACCAACATGCTTGAACATATGAACAGTGGTACTCAGTGATATGTTGTGTTGGTTTTGCCCCAAACATAATGCTTTACATTAAGGACATAAAGTACATTTCTTTCCTCTCTGACAACTGCGAGGAAGGACGTCAGTATCTTTGTAGCAACTGGGTGTATTGATACACCATCCAGAATGTAATGTTACGCCCCCCTCACTCTCCCTGCCTTCTTCTCTGTGTTTGCGCTTTTATTTGCAGAT
>NW_019947366.1:0-4048 GCF_002910315.2 Salvelinus sp. IW2-2015 | reverse complement strand
AAGAAAACTCCAAATAACGCATGTAGGGCAGAATTGGGCCAATATCCCCTCCTCATTCGAATAGAAAAAAGAGCCATCAAATTTTACAACCATCTAAAAACAAGTGACCCTAAAACATTCCATCACACAGCTCTACAATGTCAAGAGATAAACCAGAGAAGAGTCCCCTCAGCCAGCTGGTTCTGAGGCTCAGTTCACCAACCCAAACCAACCCCATAGAGCTCCGGGACAGCCCTCAAAAATCTGGCCCAACCAAATCATCACAAAACAAAAAAAAATATATAACCTATTGGAAAGACACACAAAAAATCAAAGTAAACTTCAATGCTATTTGGCTCTAAACAGACAGTACATGGTGGCAGACTATCTGACCACTGTGACTGATAGAAAACTGAGGAAAACATTGACTAGGTACAGACTCAGTGAGCACAGTCTAGCTATAGAGACCGGTCGTCACAGACAAACCTGGCTGCCCAGGGAGGACAGGCTGTGCTCACTCTGCTCCAGGGGAGAGGTAGAGACAGAAGTGCATTTCCTACTACACTGTGACAAATACTCAGACCTAAGAGCATATTTCTTTCCCAAAATTATAATTCAATACAAAGAATTTGAAACTATAAAAGAAAGAAAAATTCAAATATTTGTTGGGTGAAAAGCCAAAATGTGCAGTTTTGGCAGCCAAATATGTGTCCTCCTGCCACAGCCTGAGGACAGCCAGTGAAAAATGCAAAGTAATGTTGATAATATTTCCCATTAGCTTAGTTTTGTTTTGCCTTTCGTACCAGGTCATGTGTCTTCTCAGTCAGTTGACACTGGTCTACTACTGTTGCTTTAATGTATTGTTGTTCTGATTAATATTGTTGTTGTAGCTGTTATTAATGGTAATCCCATGTCCACTACTACTATTATTATTGCTGTAGTACTCCACACATTTATTTATATATAAATATATATATATTTTGTGTATATATATACATATATATTTTATTGAAATTTTTCGATATGTATACTTTTGACAATGTAAGTAATAATAACTTGCCATTTCAATAAAGTCAATTGAATTGAATTGAATTGAGAGAGAGAGAGAGAGAGAGAGAGGAGAGAGAGAGGAGAGAGAGAGAGAGAATATAAATACATAAATAAATTGGATACCAGGAACTTTTATCTCCTAGTTGATCCCAAACCCAGGTGCAACTTGTCATCTTAACGACCCAATCAGCTCCACTGTACCCGTGTTATTGAATAAATATCGTAACTGCCAACGTGTGGACTCCCTTGCTTGTCACCATCTAAGAGCCAGGTTGTGACAAATGGGGGCTCATCCGGGATCTTGCCTTGGCTATTTTGATGTCCCTAGTTTACATGGTAAATGGTAACTGGTTAGTGCTAATTGGTGAGTGTTTGATGGGTCTTGTGGTTTGCTTAGTTTGCTTAGTTCTGGTATTTTCCCAGAAGCCTGTATGGCTATTTGTATGTGCTATTGTATATTGGGAGTTACATGTTTTTACTTTTTGTAGTTGTGTGTTTTAATCACACTTCAATTGGTTTACAGAAATTGCCTTCTAAGGTATCGATTTAATGACTTGTTTTATTTATTACACGTTTTGATTTGGTGCGTCGGTGGGGAGAAGCCCACAAAGTCTCTCTTCCTGTCTAGAGACACTTTGTTCAGTTTCCTGTTGGGTCATTGGATTCTGGAGGTGAGATGTCTTTGCAATGTATGACAGTGAGAAGGTTTGAGGCATACATAACTCATTGCCCAGAAGCCAAAATCTAATTTATTTATAAAGCCCTTCTTACATCAGCTGATATCTCATCGTGCTGTACAGAAGCCTAAAACCACGAAACGGCAAGCAATGCAGGTGTAGAAGCTATGGTCTTTCCCCCTGTTAGGTATAGCAGCGTGTTCCCACTTGGTGCACGTTATTTGTGTGGTGATAGTGGTCAGAGCAGTTGTCTCGAGAGTACATCTGTGGTTCGAGGTTGGTTACCAGCGAGCTGGTTCCTCCTTTGTGCCAGTGGGCTCTAGTGCATCAATACCCAACTTGTAAGTCGCTCTGGATAAGAGCGTCTGCTAAATGACTTAAATGTAAATGTAAATGTACCCGCTGCAAAGCCACGGTTAAGTTTAACAATAGGGTTATTGCCTACCTCATGCCTTTTGCACACAATGTATATAGACTCATTTTTCCCCCCCTACTGTGTTATTGACTTGTTTATTGTTTATTCCATGTGTAACTCTGTGTTGTTGTCTGTTCACACTGCTATGCTTTATCTTGGCCAGGTYGCAGTTGTAAATGAGAACTTGTTCTCAACTAGCCTACCTGGTTAAATAAAGGTGAAAATAAAATAAAAAATAGGATTTGAGGAAACTCAAGTAATACTCTGTTTTTGTAYTGTTAAGTCAGCTATGTACTTGTTCTGTAGTCGATGTGCTCATTAGGGCAGGTCAAAGTTTGGGCTACCAATCTGTTCACTTGGTAATATTATGGTGTCGCTTGAGGATTTTGTCCGTACTCCTTCTGAAGAGTTGCTTATGCAGTTTACGAAGGAACAGCTTTTGGAGTGAGTATTATCATGTTGGGATTAGTGACACACGTCTCAAGGCTACAGTGAGGTCTATTCCGTCAGCTAATCTGCTTTCAGCTGGTATTTTGAAGGCAGAATTGAGTCCAGCTGTATTGRATGAACCAATTGTGTCTAGTGCTGGTTTGAGCAGGAAAAAGGAGTTCATTTTTTTTTGCAACTAAATCATGACAAAGATCTGGAAACGTTGAAGCAGGATATGGAACAAGCTAAACTGCGGTTGCAACATCAGCGGTCAAATCCCGGATGAGCCCCCATTTGTCACAACCTGGGCCTTAGATGGTGACAAGTGTAACAGTTTAACTTTAGTCCGTCCCCTCGCCCTGACCCGGGCGTGAACCAGGGACCCTCTGCACACATCAACAACAGTCACCCACGAAGCATCGTTACCCATCGCTCCACAAAAGCCGCGGCCCTTGCAGAGCAAGGTGAACCACTACTTCAAGGTCTCAGAGCAAGTGACGTCACCGATTGAAAGGCTATTAGCGCGCACCACCGCTAACTAGCTAGCCATTTCACATCCGTTACACAAGCAAGGGAGTCCACACATCGGCAGTTAAGGAGTAACAAAGATACTTATTAAACTAACTGGATCCAAAGGAAAACTAACCGTGAGGTGTGACATAGGCATGCGAGGTATTGTGTTGAAGGGTGCAGCCTCATCAAAACATTTATAAATCAACTAATCACAGAAAAAGGGTGCTGTGAGATAAGAGAGTCAGGACTGGGCACCAGGAACTTTTATCTCCTAGTTGATCCAAACACCAGGTGCAACAAGTCACCTTATAACGACCCAATCAGCTCCACCTGTCCCCATCTGCAAAAAAAGCGCAAACACAGAGGAAGGAAAGCGTAACCACTAATTATTACTACCGCTGCTCAAAGGGATAAAATTCACTTTTCTATATTTTTTTCCCCCCATCTACCATTAGGTGCCCTTCTTTGCGAGCATTGGAAAACCTTGTGTGTGTCTTTATGAGGCTTAAAACAGACTGAAAGCAGTGAACAATCATGCAAAAAAAATGCACAACTGGATCCATATAAACCTTCTGGGATATTCATTGGTGTAACCCTTGTTAGGAACTGTCCACGTCAAACAACACTAGCATATGTGGTCAAACTGCGGCTAACCATATCATCTAGTTGGATGACCTATACGGCAGGAAGTGGATCTTTCAAATATGCATGCATACATTGGTATTATTCTTATAAAACAATGATGCACATAGGAATAAATTCATATATAAATACACATTGTCACTGGTGTAGAGAGGAGTAGGCAGGAGACAGTCACAGGTTTAAAAATTACTCATTTATTTAAGTGCACCATAGATCAAAAGAGACAAAAGCTCAAACGCTGCTGTACTCAAAATATATCTTCATAAACAAAAAAAGGCACAGGGTGAACCTAAAGTGCAAAATAATAAAGTACGTCAGGAAATAGGGAGAGATCATCTCTCTC
>NW_019947365.1:17658-22700 GCF_002910315.2 Salvelinus sp. IW2-2015 | reverse complement strand
GAGAGAGATAAAGTAGTATAGTAATATAGTGAAGATAGTACAGAAAAGTAAAGTATAGTAATATAGTATAGTAATATACGTAGTAATAGTAGTACAATGGTACAGTAAAGTAGTTATAGTCAAATAGAGCATAGAATAATCATAGTGGTATAGTCGATGGTACAGGTAGAGTAGTATAGCAATATAGTAGTATAGTAAATAGTAGTATAGTACTATAGTAGTGATAGGTAACATAGTAAGCAAGTACGAAGTAGTATAGGTAATACAAGTAGTAGAATAATACAAGTAGTATAGTAAGCATGTACAGTAAAGTAGTATAGCAATATAGTAGTAAATAGTAATTATATAGTAAGTATACGTAACATAGTAAGTAAAGTAGTATAGTACAAAGGTAAAGTGGTAATTGTAGTATGAGAGTTATAGTAATACAGTAAGTATAGTAAATACAGGTAAGTATAATAATACAGTAGTAATGGTAATAGAAAGTACGTACAGTAATACAGTAGTGATAGTAATACAGGCAGATAGTAATAGAGCTTTGTTTTCAGCCAAGATGCAGCCGAACTTCATGCTAATCCTGGGGCATGTTTCCACGCCAAACGGACACACACACAACACACACACACACACACACACACACACAGCACACCAACACACACACACACACACACACACACACACACAACACACAACACACACCACACACAGCACACCACAGCACCACACACACTAGAAGAGCAGGGCACACGCTCAACAACACACATGGTTCGTGATGGTTTTGTTCTCTAACTCCTGCTGACTTAATGTGGGATGAAGAGCCTTAACAAGAGGAGACCCTAAAACCAATCAGGTCAACAAGGAAGCACTGGGTGTGTGCGGACGTGTGAGGGACGGCTACATATTTCTTTCTCACAATTTTTTGGGCAATTTAGCAGACACTCTTCTCCAGAAGCAGACTTACAGAAAGCAAATTAGGGTTAAGTACCTTTCAAAGGCACATCGCAGATTTTTCACAATAGTCTCTCAGGATTCAAACCAGAGAGTCTTTCGTTTTACTGGCCCAAACTCTCTAAACTGCTAGATACCTCCTGCCATAACTGTTCTCTTAACCGCTAGGCACTGCTGCCCTAGACTGTGTCTCTTAAACACGCTAGGCTACCTGCTGGCCCTACGTCTCTTAACCACTAGGCTACCTGTGCCCTTACGTCTCTTAACCACTAGGTCTACCTGCTGCCTAACTGTGTTCTTAACCGCATAGGCTCCCTCTGGCCCTACGTCTCTTAACCACTAGGCTACCTGCTGCCCTAACTGTGTCTCTAACACTAGGCTACCTGCTGCCCTAACTGTGTCTACTTTAACCCTAGTCTACCTGCTGCCTAACTGTGTATTTTAATAGCTAACCGCCCTACTTACTGGCTAACCTGCTGCCCTACTGGTCTCTTAACCGCTAGGCTACCTGCTGCCCCTAACTGTGTCTCTTAAACGCTCGCATCTGAATGTTCTTTAGTGCTACCTGCTCTACGTCTCTAACTGCTATACCCTTGTGTTCTCTTAACAGCCAGCTAGGCTAAACCTTGCTGCCCTACACTGTGTCTCTTAAACCGCTAGGGCAGCCTTGCTGCCCTAACTGTGTCTTTTTAACCCTAGGCTACCTGCTGCCTAACTGTCTTCTTAACCGCTAGGCTAACCTGCTGCCCACAAGACTTGTCTTCTTAACCGCCAGCTACCTGCTGCCCTAAATGTGTCTCTTAAGCCGCGTAGGCTAACCTGCTGCCTAACTGTGTCCTCTTAACCGCGTAGCTATACCTGCTGCCCTAACTGTGTCTCTTAACCGCTAGGCTACCTGCTGCCCTAACTGTGTCTCTTAACCGCTAGGCTACCTGCTGCCCTAACTGTGTCTCTTTACCGCTAGGCTACCTGCTGCCCTAACTGTAATATAATATACCATAAAATAATATACAGTACCAGTCAAAAGTTTGGACACACCTACTCATTCAAGGGTTTTTCTTTATTTGTACTATTTTCAATTATCACTGTGTGTCTATGTACATTCAGACGGAGGAACAGACATCTATCAGCGTCACAGTATAATATAAGCTCATCAAGCAGAGCAGGAATAACACAGTCGGCGTTAACTAACAACTCCTGCCAACAGACTGGCAGCTCATATTAAGAGGAACATTTATACCATCTTTCATCGTGCTTTACATACACACACTGACAACCACTGGTCTCACTACACAGAACTACTCTACGCCTTGACCTCTTCCCGAGTAGTGAGGTCTGGCCGCCCGACAACCTGCCCGCTCGACTCCATCCTCTCCTCCCTTCCTCTCCTCCCTTTCTCTGGAGACCTTCTCCCATTCCTCACTTCCCTCATCAACTCATCCCTGACAGCTGGCTGCGTCCCCTCTGACTTCAAAATGGCCCGAGTTGCTGGCCTCCTCAAGAAAAACCAACACTAACACTTGACTCATCTGATGTCCATAAACTACAGACCTGTATCCCTTCTTTCTTTTCTTTCCAAAACACTTGAGTGTGCTGTCTCTGATCAACTCTCTCGTTATCTCTCTCAAAAACAATCTTCTTGATTCTAACCAGTCAGGCTTTAAAGGGGTCATTCAACCGAGACTGCTCTTTTCTGTGTCAAGGAGGCTCTCCGCACTGCCAAAGCTGACTCTCCCTCCTCGGTTCTCATCCTCCTAGACCTATCCACTGCCTTCGACAGCGTGAACCATCAGATTCTCCTCTCCACCCTCTCAGGGCTGGGTGTCTCAGACTCTATCAGATCCTCCTCTCCACCCTCTCAGGGCTGGGAGTCTCAGGCTCTGTCAGATCCTCCTCTCCACCCTCTCAGTGCTGGGTGTCTCAGTCTCTATCAGATCCTCCTCTCCACCCTCTCAGGGCTGGGTGTCTCAGACTCTATCAGATCCTCCTCTCCACCCTCTCAGGGCTGGGTGTCTCAGGCTCTATCAGATCCTCCTCTCCACCCTCTCAGGGCTGGGTGTCTCAGGCTCTATCAGATCCTCCTCTCCACCCTCTCAGGGCTGGGTGTCTCAGACATCTTCAGGCTCTGTCAGATCCTCTCTCTCCACCCTCTCAGGGCTGGGTGTCTCAGACTCTATCAGATCCTCCTCTCCACCCTCTCAGGGCTGGGTGTCTCAGGCTCTATCAGATCCTCCTCTCCACCTCTCAGGCTCTATCAGATCCTCCTTCCACCCTCTCAGGGCTGGGTGTCTCAGGCTCTATCAGATCCTCCTCTCCACCCTCTCAGGCTCTATCAGATCCTCCTCTCCACCCTCTCAGGCTCTATCAGATCCTCCTTCCACCCTCTCAGGGCTGAGTGTCTCAGGCTCTTATCAGTCCTCCTCTCCACCTCTCAGGCTCTATCAGATCCTCCTGTTCCACCCTCTCAGGAGTGGGGTCTCAGGTTCTGAAACACTCTTGATTGCATCCTACCTGGCAGGTCCTCTCCTACCAGGTGACGTAGAGAGGATCTGAGTCTGCACCATGTGCTCTCACTATTAGTGTCCCCCAGGGTTCAGTTCTAGGCCCTCTCCTATTCTCTCTATAGACCAAGTCACTAGGCTTCTGTCATATCCTCATATGGTCTCTCCTATCACTGCTATGAGGATGGACCTCTCCTCTTCTCTCTATACACCAAGTCACTCAGCTCTGTCATATCCTCATATGGTCTCTCCTATCACTGCTAATGAGGATGGACCTCTCTTCTTCTCTCTATACACCAAGTCACTCAGCTCTGTCATATCTCATATGGTCTCTCCTATCACTGGCTATGAGGATGGACCTCTCCTCTTCTCTCTATACACCAAGTCACTCAGCTCTGTCATATCCTCACATGGTCTCTCCTATCACTGCTATGAGGATGGACCTCTCCTCTTCTCTCTATACACCAAGCCCTCAGCTCTGTCATATCCTCACATGGTCTCCTATCACTGCTATGAGGATGGACCTCTCCTCTTCTCTCTATACACCAAGTCACTCAGCTCTGTCATATCCTCACATGGTCTCTCCTATCACTGCTATGAGGATGGACCCTTCCCTTTCTCTCTATACACCAAGTCACTCAGCTCCGTCATATCCTCTCATGGTCTCTCCTATCACTGCTATGAGGATGGACCTCTCCTCTTCTCTCTTACCCGTCACCTACGTCACTGTCTCGTCGTCATATCCTCTCATGGTATCTCCTATCACTGCTATGAGGATGGACCTCTCCTCTTCTCTCTATACACCAAGTCACTCAGCTCTGTCATATCCTCACATGGTCTTCCTATCACTGCTATGAGGATGGACTCTCCTCTTCTCTCTATACACCAAGTCACTCAGCTCCGTTATATCGTCACCTGGTCTCTCCTATCACTGCTATGAGGATGGACCTCTCTCTTCTCTCTATACACCAAGTCACTCAGCTCCGTTATATCCTCATATGGTCTCTCCTATCACTGCTATGAGGATGGACCTCTCCTCTACTCTCTATACACCAAGTCACTCAGCTCCGTTATATCGTCACCTGGTCTCTCCTATCACTGCTATGAGGATAACACTCAACTACTTTTCTCCTTCCCCCCTTCTGACACCAGGTGGCGACACGCATCTCTGCGTGCCTGGCAGATATCTCAGCTTGGAGGCCGACCCACCACCTCAAGCTCAACCACCAATCAGACGGAGCTGTTCTTCCTCCTGGGGAAGGCCTGCCCGCTCCAAGAACTCTCCGTCACCGTTGGCAATCCACAATGTCGCCCTTCCAGAGTGCAATGAACCGTGTCCTGGACAACACCCTGTGGTTCTCTACAAACATCAAAGCAGTAAAAAAAAATGTCTGTTCTCGTGTCAACACTCACTACCGAGTTCCAAACTGCCTCTGGAAGCAACGTCAGCACAATAACTGTTCGTCAGGAGATTCACGAAATGGGTTCCGTGGCAGAGCAGCCGCTCACAAGCTTAAGATTGGCGTCGGCTGGAGTGGTGTAAAACTCTGTCAGTCCGACGGACGAATCTGGGTTTGGCGGATGCCAGAGACA
>NW_019947365.1:9729-17630 GCF_002910315.2 Salvelinus sp. IW2-2015 | reverse complement strand
GAGGTCTGGCCGCCCGACAACCTGCCCGCTCGACTCCATCCTCTCCTCCTCCTCTCCTCCCTTTCTCTGGAGACCTTCTCCCATTCCTCACTTCCCTCATCAACTCATCCTGACAGCTGGCTGCGTCCCCTCTGACTTCAAAATGGCCCGAGTTGCTGGCCTCCTCAAGAAAAACCAACACTAACACTTGACTCATCTGATGTCCATAAACTACAGACCTGTATCCCTTCTTTCTTTTCTTTCCAAAACACTTGAGTGTGCTGTCTCTGATCAACTCTCTCGTTATCTCTCTCAAAACAATCTTCTTGATTCTAACCAGTCAGGCTTTAAAGGGGTCATTCAACCGAGACTGCTTTTCTGTGTCAAGGAGGCTCTCCGCACTGCCAAAGCTGACTCTCCCTCCTCGGTTCTCTCCTCCTAGACCTATCCACTGCCTTCGACAGCGTGAACCATCAGATTCTCTCTCCACCTCTCAGGGCTGGGTGTCTCAGACTCTATCAGATCTCCTCTCCACCCTCTCAGGGCTGGGAGTCTCAGGCTCTGTCAGATCCTCCTCTCCACCCTCTCAGTGCTGGGTGTCTCAGCTCTATCAGATCCTCCTCTCCACCCTCCAGGGCTGGGTGTCTCAGACTCTATCAGATCCTCCTCTCCACCTCTCAGGGCTGGGTGTCTCAGACTCTATCAGATCCTCCTCTCCACCTCTCAGGGCTGGGTGTCTCAGACTCTATCAGATCCTCCTCTCCATCCTCTCAGGGCTGGACATCTCAGCTCTGTCAGATCCTCCTCTCCACCCTCTCAGGCTGGTGTCTCAGACTCTATCAGATCCTCCTCTCCACCTCTCAGGCTGGGTGTCTCAGGCTCTATCATCCTCCTCTCCACCCTCTCAGGCGCTCTATCAGATCCTCCTGTCCACCCTCTCAGGGCTGGGTGTCTCAGGCTCTATCAGATCCTCCTCTCCACCCTCTCAGGCTCTATACTCCTCCTCTCCACCCTCTCAGGCTCTATCAGATCCTCTCCACCCTCTCAGGGCTGAGTGTCTCAGGCTCTATCAGCCTCCTCTCCACCCTCTCAGGCTCTATCAGATTCCTCCTGTCCACCCTCTCAGGAGTGGGTGTCTCAGGTTCTGAAACACTCTTGGATTGCATCCTACCTGGCAGGTCTCTCTCCTACAGGTGACGTAGAGAGGATCTGAGTCTGCACCATGTGCTCTCACTATTAGTGTCCCCCAGGGTTCAGTTCTAGGCCCTCTCCTATTCTCTCTATAACCAAGTCACTGGCTCTGTCAATCCTCATATGGTCTCTCCTATCACTGCTATGAGGATGGACCTCTCCTCTTCTCTCTATACACCAAGTCACTCAGCTCTGTCATATCCTCATATGGTCTCTCCTATCACTGCTATGAGGATGGACCTCTCTTCTTCTCTCTATACACCAAGTCACTCAGCTCTGTCATATCCTCATATGGTCTCTCCATCACTGCTATGAGGATGGACCTCTCCTCTTCTCTCTATACACCAAGTCACTCAGCTCTGTCATATCCTCACATGGTCTCTCCTATCACTGCTATGAGGATGGACCTCTCCTCTTCTCTCTATACACCAGTCACTCAGCTCTGTCATATCCTCACATGGTCTCTCCTATCACTGCTATGAGGATGGACCTCTCCTCTTCTCTCTATACACCAAGTCACTCAGCTCTGTCATATCCTCCACATGGTCTCTCCTATCACTGCTATGAGGATGGACCTCTCCTCTTCTCTCTATACACCAAGTCACTCAGCTCCGTCATATCCTCTCATGGTCTCTCCTATCACTGCTATGAGGATGGACCTCTCCTCTTCTCTCTATCACCAAGTCACTCTGCTCGTCATATCCTCTCATGGTATCTCCTATCACTGCTATGAGGATGGACCTCTCCTCTTCTCTCTATACACCAAGTCACTCGCTCTGTCATATCCTCACATGGTCTCTCCTATCACTGCTATGAGGATGGACCTCTCCTCTTCTCTCTATACACCAAGTCACTCAGCTCCGTTATATCGTCACCTGGTCTCTCCTATCACTGCTATGAGGATGGACCTCTCCTCTTCTCTCTATACACCAAGTCACTCAGCTCCGTTATATCCTCATATGGTCTCTCCTATCACTGCTATGAGGATGGACCTCTCCTCTACTCTCTATACACCAAGTCACTCAGCTCCGTTATATCGTCACCTGGTCTCTCCTATCACTGCTATGAGGATAACACTCAACTACTTTTCTCCTTCCCCCCTTCTGACACCCAGGTGGCGACACGCATCTCTGCGTGCCTGGCAGATATCTCAGCTTGGAGGCCGACCCACCACCTCAAGCTCAACCACCAATCAGACGGAGCTGTTCTTCCTCCTGGGGAAGGCCTGCCCGCTCCAAGACCTCTCCGTCACCGTTGGCAACTCCACAATGTCGCCCTTCCAGAGTGCAATGAACCGTGTCCCTGGACAACACCCTGTGGTTCTCTACAAACATCAAAGCAGTAAAAAAAAATGTCTGTTCTCGGTTGCAACACTCACTACCGAGTTCCAAACTGCCTCTGGAAGCAACGTCAGCACAATAACTGTTCGTCAGGAGATTCACGAAATGGGTTTCCGTGGCAGAGCAGCCGCTCACAAGCTTAAGATTGGCGTCGGCTGGAGTGGTGTAAAACTCTGTCAGTCCGACGGACGAATCTGGGTTTGGCGGATGCCAGGAGAACGCTACCTGCTCTAATGTATAGTGTCAACTGTAAAGAATGGTGACATTAACCACATGTTTTTCATGGTTCGGGCCCTTTAGTTCCAGTGAGGGGAAATCTTAATGCTACAGCATACAATGACATTCTAGATGATTCTGTGCTTCCAACTTTGTGTCAAACATTTGGGGAAGGCCCTTTCCTGTTACAGAATGACAATGACCACGTGCACAAAGCGAGGTCCATAAAGAAATGGTTTGTCGAGATCGGTGTGGAAGAACTTGACTGGCCTGCACAGAGCCCTGACCTCAACCCCATCGAACACCTTTGGAATGAATTGGAACGCCGGCTGTAAGCCAGGCCTAATCGCCCAACATCAGTGCCTGACCTCACTAATGATCTTGTGGCTGAATGGAAGCAAGTCCCTGCAGCAATGTTCCAACATCTAGTGGAAAGCCTTCCCAGAAGAGTGGAGGCTGTTATAGCAGCAAAGGGGGGACCAACAACTCCATATTAATGCCCATTGATTTGGGAAGGACGATTTTTGGAAGGAGATTTTGGAAGACCATATGTCCACATACCTTTGGCCATGTAGTGTACACACAACACACACACAACACACACACACACACACACACACACACACACACACACACACACACACAACCCACACACACACACACACACACCACACACACACACACACAACACAACACACACACACCCACACACACACACACACACACACACACTAAACACTAAGAAAGCAGCACAGATGAATGCCAAGCTTTATATTGCAGATGCTTGGCTTCCTCCAACTACTGTTGAATCGTTTGGCTTGGTCAATGACTTACGTTTAACATGCATATGCATAAATCGATATTAAACTGATTACGTCAGAAGGCCGAGTATGGCAAGTCCATGTAAACACCTTAACTGCTAATCTTATCATTTCGCTACATTTCGGGGACTACTAAATTATGTGTACTATGTGATTATACAACTTTGAATTTATTTAAATCAAAGTAAACATACGGCTGATTAAAACACCTCGTTTTCTGAACCAATCTTTGCAATGATTACGACATGTTAAACTTTAATTGGCAATTCAGTGCTGTATTTGATCTGTGCATGCTAGTACCAGCTGAGGAGCCTCCCTTTTAGTGCCAGTGACAACACAATGGTAAATGTATGTGTCTTCGAAGTAGTTTTCACATGCAAACATGTTCATTTTGGGAAGCGTATTTTACTCTGAGTTCAGACATATGAAGTTTGCATGTGAAAACTACTTCTCGAGACACATACATACATTGTGTTGTCACTGGCACTAAAGAGGGAGGCTCCTCAGCTGGTACTAGCAGCAGCAGGATCAAATACACCACTGAATTGCATTAAAGTTTAACATGTCGTAATCATTGCAAGATTGTTCAGAAAACGAGGTGTTTTAAATCAGCGTATGTTTACTTTTGATTTAAATAAATTCAAAGTTGTTTAAGAGTCACATAGTACACATATTTAGTAGTCCCCGAAATGTAGCGAAATGATAAGATTAGCAGAGTAAGGTGTTTACATGACTATTGCCATACTCGGCCTTCTGACGTAATCAGTTTAATATCGATTTATCATAATGCATGTAAACGTATCATGTGACCAGCAAACGATTCAACAGTAGTTTGGAGGGATCCAAGCATCTGCATATAAAGCTTGGCATTATCTGTGCTGCTTTCTAGTGTTAGTGTGTGTGTGTGTGTGTGTGTGTGTGTGTGTGTGGTGTGTGTGTGTGTGTGTGTGTGGTGTGTGTGTGTGTGTGGTGTGTGGTGTGTGTGTGTGTGTGTGTGTGTTGTGTGTGTGTGTGGTGTGTGTGTGTGTGTGTGTGGTGTGTGTGTGTGTGTGTACACTACATGGCAAAGGTATGTGGACATATGGTCTTCCAAAATCTCCCTTCCAAAATCTCTTCCAAAATCATGGGCATTAATATGGAGTTGGTCCCCCTTTGCTGCTATAACAGCCTCCACTCTCTGGGAAGGCTTTCCACTAGATGTTGGAACATTGCTGCAGGGACTTGCTTCCATTCAGCCACAAGATCAATTAGTGAGGTCAGGCACTGATGTTGGGCGATTAGGCTGGCCTTACAGCCGGCGTTCCAATTCATTCCAAGGTGTTCGATGGGGTTGAGGTCAGGGCTCTGTCAGGCCAGTCAAGTTCTTCCACACCGATCTCGACAAACCATTTCTTGTTGGACCTCGCTTGTGCACGTGGTCATTGTCATTCTGTAACAGGAAAGGGCCTTCCCCAAATGTTTGAACAAGTTGTGAAGCACAGAATCATCTAGAATGTCATTGTATGCGGTAGCATTAAAGATTTCCCTCACTGGAACTAAAGGGCCCGAACCATGAAAAACATGTGGTTTAATGTCACCATTCTTTACAGTTGACACTATACATTAGAGCAGGTAGCGTTCTCCTGGCATCGCCAAACCCAGATTCGTCCGTCGGACTGACAGAGTTTTCACACCACTCCAGCCGACGCCATCTTAAGCTTGTGAGCGGCTGCTCTTGCCAGGAACCCATTTCGTGAATCTCTCTGACGAACAGTTATTGTGCTGACGTTGCTTCAGAGGCAGTTTGGAACTCGGTAGTGAGTGTTGCCAACCGAGAACAGACATTTTTTTTTACTGCTTGATGTTTGTAGAGAACCACAGGGTGTTGTCCAGGACACGGTTCATTGCACTCTGGAAGGGCGACATTGTGGAGTTGCCAACGGTGACGGAGAGAGTTTTGGAGCGGGCCAGGCCTTTCCCCAGGAGAAGAACAGCTCCGTCTGATTGGTGGTTGAGCTTGAGGTGGTGGGTCGGCCCTCCAAGCTGAGATATCTGCCAGGCACGCAGAGATGCGTGTCGCCACCTGGTGTCAGAAGGGGGGAAGGAGAAAAGTAAGTTGAGTGTTATCCTCATAGCAGTGATAGGAAGACAGGTGACGATATAACGGAGCTGAGTGACTTGGGTGTATAGAGAGTAGAGGAGAGGTCCATCCTCATAGCAGTGATAGGAGAGACCATATGAGGATATAACGGAGCTGAGTGACTTGGTGTATAGAGAGAAGAGGAGAGGTCCATCCTCATAGCAGTGATAGGAGAGACCCAGGTGACGAATATAACGGAGCGTGAGTGACTTGGTGTATAGAGAGAGAGGAGAGGTCCATCCTCATAGCAGTGATAGAAGAGACCATGTGAGGATATGACAGAGTGAGTGACTTGGTGTATAAGAGAGAAGAGGAGAGTCCATCCTCATAGCAGTGATAGGAGACTCCATGAGAGGATATGACGAGCAGAGTGACTTGGTATAGAGAGAAGAGGAGAGGTCCATCCTCATAGCAGTGATAGGAGAGACCATGAGAGGATATGACGGAGCTGAGTGACTTGGTGTATAGAGAGAAGAGGAGAGGTCCATCCTCATAGCAGTGATAGGAGAGACCATGTGAGGATATGACAGAGCTGAGTGACTTGGTGTATAGAGAGAAGAGGAGAGGTCCATCCTCATAGCAGTGATAGGAGAGCACATGTGAGGATATGACAGAGCTGAGTGACTGGTGTAGAGAGAGAGGAGAGGTCCATCCTCATAGCAGTGATAGGAGAGACCATGTGAGGATATGACAGAGCTGAGTGTTGGGTGTATAGAGAGAAGAGGAGAGGTCCATCCTCATGCAGTGATAGGAGGAACCATATGAGGATATGACAGACTGAGTGACTTGGTGTATAGAGAGAAGAAGAGAGGTCCATCCTCATAGCAGTGATAGGAGAGACATATGAGGATATGACAGAGCTGAGTGACTTGTGTATAGAGAGAAGAGGGAGAGGTCCATCCTCATGCAGTGATAGGAGAGACCATATGAGGATATGACAGAGCCTAGTGACTTGGTCTATAGAGAGAATAGGAGAGGGCCTAGAACTGAACCCTGGGGGACACTAATAGTGAGAGCACATGGTGCAGACTCAGATCCTCTCTACGTCACCTGGTAGGAGAGACCTGCCAGGTAGGATGCAATCCAAGAGTGTTTCAGAACCTGAGACACCACTCTGAGAGGGTGGACAGGAAGGAATCTGATAGAGCCTGAAGAGGGTGGAGAGGAGGACCTGATAGAGCCTGAGGACACTCAGCCCTGAGAGGGTGGACAGGAGGATCTGATAGAGCCTGAGAGGGTGGAGAGGCGAGATCTGATAGAGCCTGAGAGGGTGGAGAGGAGGATCTGATAGCAGCCTGAGACACCCAGCCCATGAGAGGGTGGAAGGAGGATCTGATAGAGCCTGAGAGGGTGGAGAGGAGGATCTGATAGAGCCTGAGACACCAGCCCTGAGAGGGTGAGAGGAGGTCTGATAGAGTCTGAGAACCAGCTGAGAGGGTGGAGAGGAGGATCTGCAGAGCCTGAGATGTCCAGCCCTGAGAGGATGGAGAGGAGGATCTGATAGAGTCTGAGACACCCAGCCCTGAGAGGGTGGGAGAGGAGGATCTGATAGAGTTGAGACACCCAGCCCTGAGAGGGTGGAGAGGAGGATCTGATAGAGTTGAGACACCCAGCCCTGGAGGGTGGAGAGGAGGATCTGATAGAGACTGAGACACCCAGCACTGAGAGGGTGGAGAGGAAGGATCTGACAGAGCCTGAGACCTCCCAGCCCTGAGAGGGTGGGAGGAGGATCTGATAGAGTCTGAGAACACCAGCCCTGAGAGGGTGGAGAGGAGAATCTGATGGTTCACGCTGTCGAAGGCAGTGGATAGGTCTAGGAGGATGAGAACCGAGGAGGGAGAGTCAGCTTTGGCAGTGCGGAGAGCCTCCTTGACACAGAAAAGAGCAGTCTCGGTTGAATGACCCCTTTAAAGCCTGACTGGTTAGAATCAAGAAGATTGTTTTTGAGAGAGATAACGAGAGAGTTGATCAGAGACAGCACACTCAAGTGTTTGGAAAAAAAAAGAACGGGATACAGGTCTGTAGTTTATGGCACATCAGATGAGTCAAGTGTTAGTGTTGGTTTTTCTTGGGAGGCCAGCAACTCGGGCCATTTTGAAGTCAGAGGGACGCAGCCAGCTGTCAGGGATGAGTTGATGAGGGAAGTGAGGAAGGGAGAAGGGTCTCCAGAGAAAGGGAGGAGAGGAAGGGAGGAGGGATGGAGTCGAGCGGGCAGGTTTCGGGCGGCCAGACCTC
>NW_019947365.1:8291-9704 GCF_002910315.2 Salvelinus sp. IW2-2015 | reverse complement strand
AATGCCAAGCTTTATATGCAGATGCTTGGATCCCTCCAACTACTGTTGAATCGTTTGGCTTGGTCAATGACTACGTTTACATGCATTATGATAAATCGATATTAAACTGATTACGTCAGAAGGCCGAGTATGGCAATAGTCATGTAAACACCTTACTCTGCTAATCTTATCATTTCGCTACATTTCGGGGACTACTAAATATGTGTACTATGTGACTTATAACAACTTTGAATTTATTTAAATCAAAGTAAACATACGCTGATTAAAACACCTCGTTTTCTGAACAATCTTTGCAATGATTACGACATGTTAAAACTTTAATTGGCAATTCAGTGGTGTATTTGATCTGTGCATGCTAGTACCAGCTGAGGAGCCTCCCTCTTTAGTGCCAGTGACAACACAATGTAATGTATGTGTCTTCGAAGTAGTTTTCACATGCAAACTTCATATGTCTGAACTCAGAGTAAAATACGCTTCCCAAAATGAACATGTTTGCTGTGGTAGAACGTCGATAATGATTGGCGATTTCCTGCATTTTTAATCCTGATTTACGATGTCTCCATGGAAACAGGATTATTAGGGAAATCGTTTTAAAACAAACTACTATATTAATCTGACTATCCACAATAATCGCATTATTGTGTACATCTAACTACTCATCATTGTCTTTCTCTTCTGTTGTTCTGAGCAAGGGAGCCAGGAGAGGGAGGAGAGTGAGCTGGAGGGGGGTCGTTCACATGCAGTGACACGTGACGGAGAGAGCGAGAGATATGGAAGGTCAGATTAGTTAAATAAGCTCTTTATGTGTGAGTGGCCTTGATTTGATTTGAATCACACATGCCAGAGTATGTCAGCCACAAGAGTCAGTCAGAAAATACGATAGTAACCAAACAGAATACACGATGCACGCACGGGGCACTCTGTGTGTATGTGTGTGTGTGTGTGTGTGTGTGTGTAGGTGCGTATCTTTGTGTGTGTGTGTGTGTGTGTGTGTGTGTGTGTGTAGGTGCGTATCTTTGTGTGTGTGTGTGTGTGTGTGTGTGTGTGTCTTAGACTAGATAAGAGGGACATTTATATATTTGCAGATGCTACTACAGAATTAAAAATAACATGTATTTATTTGACATTTTGCAGGATGAAATCTCTTGAGGCAGCATCTCGTTTTCAAGTGTCCAAATAATAATAAAATGAACAATAATTAGTGACAAGAATAATATGGCAACTACTGTCTAATAATAATAACAATGAAATAATAATAACAAAATAAAAAGTACTAACAAGCCTTCAACTAATAAAACGAATGCTACTAACTACAACTACTAATACAACTAATAAAAATACTGCTACAACTACTAATACAACTAATAAAAATACTGCTACAACTACTAATACAACTAATACAAATACTGCTAC
>NW_019947365.1:4046-7936 GCF_002910315.2 Salvelinus sp. IW2-2015 | reverse complement strand
AATACAACTAATACAACTAATAAAAATACTGCTACAACTACTAATACAACTAATACAAATACTGCTACAACTACTAATACAACTACTGCTACAACTACTAATACAACTAATACAACTATTGCAACCGTAAAGCATGGAGGAGGAGGTGTGATGGTGTGGGGGTGCTTTGCTGGTGACACTGTCTGTGATTTATTTAGAATTCCAGGCACACTTAACCAGCACAGCACAGCATTCTGCAGCGATACGCCATCCCATCTGGTTCGGTGGGACTATCATTTGTTTTTCAACAGGACAATGACCCAACACACCTCCAGTTTGTGTAAGGGCTATTTGACCAAGAAGGATAGTGATGTAGTGCTGCATCAGATGACCTGGCCTCCACAATCCCCTGATCTCAACCAAATTGAGATGGTTTGGGATGAGTTGGAATGCAGAGTGAAGCAAAAGCAGCCAACAAGTGCTCAGCATATGTGGGAACTCCTTCAAAACTGTTGGAAAATAATTCCAGGTGAAGCTGGTTGAGATAATGCCAAGAGTGTGCAAAGCTGTCATCAAGGCAAAGGGTGGCCATTTGAAGAATCTCAAATATGAAATATATTTTGATTTTCTTTCACACTTCTGTGGTTACTACATGATTCCATATGTGTTATMTCATAGTTTTAATGTCTTCACTATTATTCTACAATGTAGAAAATAGTAAAAAAATAAAGAAAAACCCTTGAATGAGTAGGTGTTCTAAAACTTTTGATCGGTAGAGTACATACATACATATTTACTAATATCTTCACGGTGATGTTTCTATTAGTTAAAAAACACAAACAGTTTGTCCTTAAAATTAGAAAAAAAAAGGATTTCTTAAATTCACTGTGATAATTTAATGCCCTGATTTCTATAGGTAAATGATTCCAGTCAGTTGGGCCTTTTGGATCTGAAAGATCTTCCTGTAACCTCATGATGTACCCTCGGGGTGTGTAATTGCTGCTGTGGTCTTAAGGAGTAGTGTGAGTCTTGTAAAGTTAGGTTTTTTCCTTTTTATAAACTGGGTATTTCGAGCCCTGAATGCTGATTGGCCGACAGCCGTGGTATATCAGACCGTATACCACGGGTATGACAAAACATTTATTTTTACTGCTCTGATTACGTTMATAACCGGTTTATAATAGCAATAAGGCACCTCGGGGGTTTGTGGTATATGGCCAATATACCGCCTTGCGTCGTATGTAAGAACAGCCCTTAGCCGTGGTATATTGGCCATAAACCACACCCCCTCGTGCCTTATTGCTTAAATACACTGTATATAAAGGGACATTTAAGTGGATACATTCAAAAAGAAAGTGATACCAAGGCTGTTGTCTTCTGTTTGGAAATGACATTTAGTGACTCAGACATTGTGCAATGATGGGTCTTACATCCAAGATCGAATCTGAAAAGATTGTTGTAAATGACATGTAATTCGCAAAGTAAGGACTTGGTTGTGTTTTGAAAGATGATGTCACCTTAGTCTAGGACAGGAAGCGGCAGGTGTGTTACTAAGGTCTTTCTAATAGATACAGTAAATCAATTCTTAGATCTGTATAGTAACCCAAGCTTATAGTTAATTGTTTTTCTAATGTAATCAATATTTTATTTAACCTTTATTTAACTAGGCAAGTCAGTTAAGAACATAATCTTATTTACAATGACGGCCTACCCCGGCCAAACCCGGACGACGCTGGACTAATTGTGCGCCGCCCTATGGGACTCCCAATCAAGGCCGGTTGTGATACAGCCTGGAATCGAACCAGGGTCTGTAGTGAATCAAACCACCATTTTCTTTCTTTCGAGCGTAAAGGCTCTCCAAACCTGTTTTTAATTATTGATAAATATTTTCCTAAAACAAAATAATCTACAATATCAGGGTATTTTTAAATCAAATTAAATCTCTCTGCTACCGCATGGCAAGCAGTACCGGAGCGCCAAGTCTAGGACCAAAAGGCTCCTTAACAGCTTTTACCCCCAAGTCATAAGACTCCTGAACAGGCAATCAAATGGCTACCCGGACTAGTTTTGGCAAGTTGGTTAGGACATCTACTGTGTGCGTGACACAAGTAACTTTTCCAACAATTGTTTACAGACAGATTATTTCACAATTCCAGTGGGTCAGAAGTTTACATACATTAAGTTGACTGTGCCTTTAAACAATTCCAGAAAATGATGTCATGGCTTTAGAAGCTTCTGATAGGCTAATTGACATCATTTGAGTCAATTGGAGGTGTACCTGTGGATGTATTTCAAGGCCTACCTTCAAACTCCAATAAAAAAACTACCAAAAAACTGGCAACATGCCTCAAATATTTTCAATCTTTTGCACTTTTATGATTTAATAACGGAGGAGATATAGGATAAGGTATAGCACAGCCTGTGTGTGTGTGTGTGTGTGTGTGTGTGGGGTGTGTGTGTGTGTGTGTGTGTGTGTGTGGTGTGTGTGTGTGTGTGTGTGTGTGTGTGTGTGGTGTGTGTGTGTGTGTGTGTGTGTATGTGTGTGGTGTGTGTGTGTGTGTAATATATATGTTATAATGATGTTAGCAGACACTTTTATCCAAAGCAACTTACAGTCAAGCGTGAATATAATATTTTTACGTATGGGTGGTCCCGGAAATCAAACCCACTATCCTGCCGTTGCAAGAAGAATGCTCTACCAACTGAGCCTTGCTCTTCCAATTCCCCTCTTGAGTCTGAAAGAAGTCATTCTGTACTGTACTGTACCCATTCCTACCACGTCCTAACGGTCTGTTTTTGTCAGAGCTGAAACACGGTGGTTCATTGTGGTCTAAGAAACCTTCCTCACAGACTCTGGTCTAAAATGACCCAGAATACCAGACGTCTCTGTAGTGAATGGCACCCTAATCCCTATATAGTGCACCAACCCTAACCCTAACCGCTGCTTAAACCAACCACACCCTCAGGCTCTAACTTTAACCCTGGACCTGGTACCTGGTAACTGTTACCGGGAAACTGTTACCTGGTACCTGGGGCTGCAATGAGTTTACTGTGTACGTCTACTGTACTATCTATCCTGGACGGTTTTCATAGGGTCCTGTTTTGTATAGGGGCCTGTTTGTATAAGGACAGGTTTGATACGCAAGATGGTGCCGACAGAGAGGGCTGCCTCACTTCTAGTCCTTAGGAAACTTGGCAGTATTTATTAAAAAAACGTTATGTATTATTTCTTACATTGTTAGGCCAGAAAATCTTAAGAACTATTGGATATCAGAGAGACGTCAACTTACCAACACTACGACCAGGAATACGGCCTTCCCGAAGTGGATCCTTTGTCCGAACCACCCAGGGCATCTGAACTGATTCTAAAGGTCGACCCAAAACAACGGCGCCGGAGAAGAGGCAGACAGCGGTCTTCTGGTCTTTAGAGGCGCGCACACCACCCACCGCTTATATTACTCACTAACGTCCAGGCTCTAGATTACAAGGTCGACGAATTCAGGGCAAGAGAGAGACATCAGGGATTGTAACGTACTCTGTTTCACGGAAACATGGCTCTCTCAGGATATACTGTTGTAGTCGATACAGCCACCTGGATTCTCAGTGCGTCGCGCCAACAGGAATAAACATCTCTCCGGGAAGAAGAAGGGCGGGGGTGTATGTTTCATGATTAACAACATACCACGGCTAGGAACTCAAGTCCTTCTGTTTCACGGACCAAGAACTCTTCACAATCAAATGCCGACCGTATTATGTCCCTAGAGATTTCTCCTTGGTTATAGGCAGGTAGCCTAGTGGTTAGAGCGTTGGACTAGTAACCAAAAGGTTGCAAGATCGAATCCCCGAGCTGACAAGGTACAAATCTGTCGTTCTGCCCCTGAACAAGGCAGTTAACCCACTGTTCCTAGGCC
>NW_019947365.1:0-3301 GCF_002910315.2 Salvelinus sp. IW2-2015 | reverse complement strand
CTTCCTAGGTTTTGGCCTTTCTAGGGAGTTTTTCCTAGCCACCGTGCTTCTACACCTGCATTGCTTGCTGTTTGGGGTTTTAGGCTGGGTTTCTGTACAGCACTTTGAGATATCAGCTAATGTAAGAAGGGCTATATAAATACATTTGATTTGATTTGATTCAGTGAGTGAGTTTATAAGGAAGTGCATAGGAGATGTTGTACCCACTGTGACTATTAACACCTTCCCCAACCAGAAACCGTGGATTGATGGCAGCATTCGCGCAAAACTGAATGCGCAAACCAGCGTTTTTAATCAGGGCTAGGCGACCGGAAACATGACCGAATACAAACAGTGTAGCTATTCCCTCCGCAAGGCAATCAAACAAGCAAAATGTCAGTATAGAGACAAAGTAGAGCTGCAATTCAACGGCTCAGACACGAGACGTATGTGACAGGGTCTACAGACAATCGCTGACTACAAAAAGAAAACTAGCCACGTCACGGACACCGACGTCTTGCTTCCAGACAAACTAAACACCTTCTTTGCCCYCTTTGAGGATAATACAGTGCCACAGACGTGGCCCGCTACCAAGGACTGCTTCTCCGTGACCCACATGAGTAAGACATTTAAACTTGTTAACCCTCGCAAGGCTGCCGGCCCAGATGGTATCCCTAGATACGTCCTCAGAGCATGAGCAGACCAGCTGGCTGGTGTGTTTACGGATATATTCAATCTCTCCCTATCCCAGTCTGCTGTCCACACATGCTTCAAGATGTTTTGCTATTGGGCCGACAGGTTACCTGGCGAGTTGCTGAAGTCAGATAAATGTATAGTTCTGTGCATCAAACTCTTATGTTTCTGTGCATCAAACTCAGAACCTTTGATCTGGCTCTGACTAACACATAGTGAATGGACTGATACATGGCAGTTACGTGATAATGAATCTGGTGGTCTGGAATGTTACCTGGTTGGTGGAAGTTTGGGGACAGCTCCCTAGAGACGGCCCTAGCAATGTCACAATCTTGTCTGGCCGAGAGAGCTGCCTGGTCTGCTGCCTCTCCCTTCGTCCTGGCATGAGCCGTCCTGCAACACACACACACACACCGCATTAGAACAGCAACACACTCACAACGCATCTCTCTCTCTCTCTCTCTTTCTCTCTCTCATCATCTTCTCTCTCTGTCTCTGTCTCTCTCTGTCTCTGTCTCTCTCTCTTTCTCTCTTCTGTCTGTTCTGTCTCTGTCTCTGTTCTGTCTCTGTCTCTCTCTGTCTCTGTCTCTGTCTGTCTCTGTCTCTGTCTCTGTCTCTGTCTCTCTCGTCTGTCCTCTCCTGTCTCTGTCTCTTCTCTCTCGTCTTCTCTCTCTCTCTCTCCTCTCTCTCTCTCTCATCTCTCTGTCTCTGTCTCTGTCTCCTGTCTCTGTCTCTGTCTCTCTCCTGTCTCTCCTCTCTCTCTCTTCTCGCTCTCTCCTTCTCTCTTGTCTCTGTCTTCGTCTGTCTCTTTTTTTCTCTCTTTCTCTCTGCCTCTCTCTCCCTCCCTCTCTTCGCTTCTCCTCATTCTCGTCTCTCTCTCTGGTCTCTTCTCCTATCTCTGTCTCTCTGTCTGTCCTCTCTCTCTCTCTTTCTCTCTGCCTCTCTCTCCTCCCTCTCTCGCCTCCTGTCTCGTCTCCCTTCTCATACTCTCTCTCTCTCTCTCTGTCCTCTCTCTCTGCTCTCTCTCTCCCGCACCTCTCTCTCTCTTCTCTCTCTGTCTCTCCCCAACTCTATCTCTTCTCTCTCTCTCTCTGTCTCTTCCCACCTCTCTCTATCTTGTCTCTCCCACCTCTCTCTCTCTGTCTCTCCCACTCTCTCTCTCTCCATCAGGGAATAACATACCACTGACGTCCTGTTGCTTTCTATCTCAAATCCAAATCCTTGCCTTTCACAAACGGAGCTATCCTGTCCTGGCCCACAAACGACCTTAAATCCAGTCCGCAGGATCTCAACTGCTCTGCTGCAGGACAGGATCTCCATCTCTTCATTCAAAAGCACTCCATCATGGCACACTTCTTACTGACAAATGTGCGTTGCTCGTGTGGATGTATTGTCTCTTGCCTTCGTGCTGTTGTCTGTGTCAATAATGTTTGTAACCGTTCTGTGCTGCTACCCGACTGTGTCTTCTACCATGTTGGTGCTTCCTACTGTTGTTGCCTACCATGTTGTGCTGGCCTTACATGTTGTGCTCTAACATGTGTCTGCTACATGTTGTGCTGCACATTGTTGTGCTGCTACCATGTTGTGCTGCTTCCATGTTGTGCTGCTACCAATTGTTGTTGCTGGCTACCTGTTGTGCTGTACCATGTTGTCTGCTACCATAGTTTTTCTGCTACATGTTGTGCTGCTACCATGATTGTGCGCTACATGTTGTGCTGCTAACCATGTTGTGCTGCTACCATGTTGTGCTTCTACCGATGTTGTGCTGGCACCATTTGTGTTGGCTACCATGTTGTGCTTCTACATTTGTGCTGCTACCATGTGTGCTGCTACCATGTTGTGTTGCTACCAATGTGTGCTGCTACCGATGTTTTGTGTTGGCCCTACCATGTTGTTCTGCTACCATGTTGTGCTGCTACCATGTTGTGCTGCTAACATTTGTTGCCTGCTAAACCATGTTGTGCTTCGTATCTGTTGTTCTGCTACCATGTGTTCGCTACCATGTTGTCGCTGCTACCCTGCTTGTTCCTGCTACCTATGTTGTGTTGCCACCATGTTGTGCTGCTACCATGTTGTGCTGCTACCATGTTGTGCTGCTACCATGTTGGTGTTGCACCAATGTTGTGCTCGCTACATGTGTGCCGCTACCATGTTGTGTTTGCTACAGTTTGTTGCTACCATGTTGTTCTGCTACCATGTTGTGTTTGCTACCATGTTGTGTTTGCTACCTATGTTGTGTTTTGCTACCAGGTTGTGTTGCTACCATTGTGTGTTTTGCTACCATGTTGTGTGTTATCTTGGTATCTATGTATTGTTGTGTAGTCTCCTCTTTCAAGATGTTGTTTTGTCGTATATTTTTATTTTTAATACCTGTTCGCTGCAGAAGGATTTTGCCTTTTAGTAGGCCGTCAATTGTAAATAAGAATTGTTCTTAACTGACTTGCCTCGTTAAATAAGGTTAATAAATCAATATCAACAGCATGTCAGGTGAAGCAAAAGGCTCTAATGACTTTTGGGATCATGGACGGCTTAGTTTTTAACTACAGCGCTGCATTTATGCACAACGCAATGGTTAAGATGATAGCTGCTCTCTCTCTCTCACACACACCACACACACACACAACATCCA
>NW_019947364.1:22680-30153 GCF_002910315.2 Salvelinus sp. IW2-2015 | reverse complement strand
AGAGAGAGATGGTCCATAATGCGAAACCAAAACAATGATAAAGGATAAACTAGCCTGAACAACAGTATGCAAGGCATATTGATATTCTGGAAGAAGAGACATACAATAAGGCAATAAAGTGATTGCAAGGTCTTGATTGGGAGAGCTGCTGAAAACAACAGGTAAGATAGAAACAGCAAGCAATAACAGAGGTGCTATGTCTAGACAACAGCAACAACCAGAGTAATGGCGAGCGACTAGGCAGAGAGGGTCCGCGATTAACCTGAAGCACGCAGATACCTGAGTTAAGCACAGAGCCGGACAAGAATGAAACACAAATTAAACAGAATGGAGTAACGTTCGGTGAAATTAATGACAGTCAAAGCATGGCATCAAGCTATGTAGCCACGTGAATCATAGTGTCGCAGGGGGCAGCCGTAGAAATGGAGCAGGGAGGCATCCACTAAGCTAGCAACGCGGCGTTTAGAGTGTAGTAGGGCCGCGGGGGTGGTCCTGCTCAGACGGAAGGGGGTCTGCTCAAGGACGTGGTCGTGTCGACAGAGAATCCAAGCACAGGATGGCGGAGTGGCGAAAGAGAGTTGTGAATTGTAGAGAGTTGTGATTATGCTTAAAGCTAGGTGCGTAGCTTCGTGGGGCAGATGGCGCTAGCTTGGCAGCTAAGACGCGCAAGCCTACTGATGAGGAATCAGAGCAGTGGCTCAGGGATGTACGGCGGGCATGCGAATCCCGGACGTAGTTGTTCGAGAGACAGAGTCCGAAGATGGGCTGGTAAATTGTGTGAAGTAATTATCACAGGCTAATGAAGCAGGGCTGGTGTCTGTGCAGAAGGTAAAGAAAGCTACTAAAGCAGCGGGCAAAAAAATGGCATAGAATTGAGCTTGTAGCTGGGTATTTAGTAGGCCACAAAGAATTACCGGCTGTGGTAGAAACTCTTCAGCATGCCGGCAGAAATGGCCTAGATCGAGCTAGCGTAGGCTAAACTGGTGCTGCTGTCGGGAGCAGAGGTGTTAGCCAGTAAGTAGCTCACTCGGAGATTGGCAAGCTAGCTAGCCTGTGAATAAGATACGGTGTATTGATCGCAGAGGCTATGCGTCAGGAATCGCGGTGATGTGAGTAGAGAAAAGCAGTCCTATATGCTACTGGGGTTGAATAATCAGCGCTTGCAGACTGGGCCAGGTAATTGGGGGCCGCGGTATTGGAAGCCTGGCCTGTGTCCGAGTTGAAGGTGAAGACCGGCAGAGTGGCTAACTGACCTACTTAGTAGTAGCTAGTTATCTTGGACTAGCTTCTGATTGGAGGTTGACGGTTCTAAAGTAAATAAACAAATAGCAGGTCGGCGTACGCACATTGAGGTGAGGCGGAATGTAGGAATGTAATATTCAGTTCGGCTAGATGGAAAAAGATGAAATTAAAATATATAGCGGAAAATGTATAACGAAAAATACGAAGACTATTTAACACGGAGACAGGAAGCAAGGACAAAAGATGCAGCGTGCGCCGTCTGTTTTACGCCATCATTGGATTAGTTTAAATAAACAATATGGGGATTGAACTAGTACGAATCTGCTTAATGTGTAACTCTGTGTTGTTGTATTTTTGTCGGCACGGCTTTGGCATTTATCTTAGCCAGAAAAGTATCTGCCTCTGACCCTATTAATCCGGGACTGAGTCACTTAGGGCTTACTAATGCTTCCATTGCTGATCCCTAGGAGGGGTGGGACGTCAAACGTCATGGACAGGCTTTTTTCGCACTGTAAGCTTGACTTGAGTGGGTTAAGTCATTGACCTGGATAATTCCTATCTGGATTTTTGCACCACCTCGAGGCTCATTTTGGCAGTGGAGAGATCGGCGTGGGCTAATCAGCCTTAATGCTAGGGTGGTGCTGTTTGGTGGTCTGTGAGTAGGTGGGGGGGCTAGTGCATATTGGCCAAGTGGGTTGGGTTTTATAGCTGCCGTGGTTGGCCGCATTGTCGTCGTCGCGTCCCCCCCCCCCCGCCCCCCCCCCCCATTGCTCAGCCCTCGCAGTAAATATACACTTGCAGTAGTCTATGTGCCTGGAACGGCTTAAGGGTCAGTCTGATCCTATTGGTTGTAGATTCTCCTGTGCTTGATATTTTCCCGATCTACTCTCTCATCCTCCCGAGCCTGAGACCTATGGACGCAGCCTTCAGGACTACCATGGCCTGATGATCCTGGCAGTCCCCGTCCCGCAGTCCATACTGGTCGTGCTGTTGATCCTGTTTGCTGCTGTTTTTGCCTGTGGCTAATGGAACCCTGACTGTCTTCGCGCAGACGTGCTACTTTTCCCAGACCATGCTGTTTTCGACTCTCCCTCATCTCTCCCTCCCTATCTCTCTAGCCAAACCTGCTGATCTCAACCACTGAATGATTGACTATGAAAAGCCAACCTGACAAGCTTAAGGTGATTACCTGTTGCACACTCTACCAAACACTGTGATTATTATTTATTATCTATGAACATTTGAACATCTTGAAAGAACAACCTGGCCTTAAATGGCCATGTACTCTTAAAAATCTCCAACCGGACACAGCAGAGGGGGAATGGCCACGCCCTCAGCAGCCTGGTTACTCTCTAAGGTGTCGCACGTTCCTGACCTAGATTTTTATGTTATTTTGGATTATTGTTTAGTTGGTCAGGGCGTGGGAGTATGGGGTGGGCATTGTATGTTTGGTTGTGTGTTTTGTTAGTCTAATGGGTGTTGTAGTGTGTATGGGAAGAGTTGTTAGGTGTCTTAGTTATGTCTATGGCTGCCTAGTATTTGGGTCTCAATCAGAGACAGGCTGTCATCATCATTAGTTCTATGAATTGGAAGCATATTTAAAGGTAGGCCATAGAGCAGTAGGCTTTTGTAGGTAGTTGTGTCTTGTTTTAACGTTTGTTGTTGTCTGGGCACTGTGCGTTATTGTAAGCTCACGATCATTTGTTGTTTTGTCTTGTAATCAGTGGTTTATTCGTTTCATGTTTCCATAGCTCGTTCGTGGTTAAATTAAAAGAAGATGGCTTATTTTTCCTACATAGACTGCGTATTGGTCGCGTCCTCGTCCTGCCAGACCACGATCGTAGACAGACTGACCACAAACCAGGACCAGAGCGGAATTGAGGAAGGAGGAAGAGAACTAGAAAAATGGAAGAGAAGCAGGGAACTGGAGTTGGGAGCAAATTTTAACCAATGGAGAAGGACACATGCTGGGCTACGGTTGAGTGTGAATCGCGCGCTTGAGGGAGGAGAAGGAAGGCAAGCCCACAGACCCAGGAAAGCGCATGGTAATGAGGAGCGCAGCGCACGTAAGGAGGCATGGAAACACAAAGTGTTATGGGCGGTTACAAGGCGCACGGTGATTCCCAGTCGCGTGCTTAGCCAGTGCGGGCTATTCACGATTGCCAGCACTGGGAGGGCTAAAGGATTGAGGCATCAGACGCCGTGATGAGCCATGAAGCCGGCACAACGTAGCTGGCCTCCAAGTACGTCTCCATCGGGCCGGTGTACAGATGCACGCAAGCCTTACAAAGTAGGTCGGTGTCCGGTAATACGCCCTGCATAGCCGCCAGTGCGGGCTGATTACCCGCCAGTCAGCCGCAGCTGGACGAGGGCTACGGGGACTCATTCAACCTGGTAAGGTTGGGGAGGCTCGGTGCTCAAGAGACAGTGATCCATCTTCACGGTACGGTATAATCCGGCGCCACCTTCCCCACCCCGAAGTCCAGTAGCCCACCAGTGCCTACAGCCACGCACACAGGCTCGCAGTGCCATGCTCCAGAGCCCTGTTCACTGCTTCCACACGCACTCTCCCTATGGTGGCGTGATCTCCAGCCCAGTGCCTCCAGTTTCGGCGGCACCAACGCCCAAGCCTCCTGTGCGTTCTCCAGGCCCTGGACGCACTGTTCCTTCTCCGCCGCACTCGCCCTGAGGTGCGTAGTCCTTAGCCCGGTAAAACCTACAGTTCCGGTACCAGAAAAACAAGAACCAACAAAGAAAGCACCGGTTAAAATCACAAGAAGGAAGAAACAAAAAACAGACGAACGGACCGAAAGAGAGACGCACCAGCCTACAGTGCGTCTACAGCCGGCCAGAGTCTGGCTGGCTCTGCCCGCGGCGGACGTGAACTGCCGTCTGCCAGCGGCGCTGAATGGCAGCGTCTTGCCCAGCGGCGCGCTGCAAGCTAGCCCGTAATGCCGCAGCGGGCGCCTGAACTGACCCGTCTGCCCGCAGCCGGCGCCTGGAACTTGCCCGTCTGCCCCAGCGGCGGCCTGAACTGCCCGTACTGAGCCGCAGCGGCGGCCTTGAACTGCCCGTCTGCCCAGAACGGCGCCTGAACTGCCGCGTCTGCCAGGCGGAACGCTGACTGCCGCGTCTGCCCAGCGGCCCTGGAACTGTCGGCGTCTGCCAATAACGCCGTCTGAACTGGTCCCGTGCTGCCATGAGCGCGTGCCAGAGCCGCCCGTACTGCCATGAGCGCTGCAGAGCCGCCCGTCGTGCCATGAGCAACTGCAGAGCCGCCCTCAAGGGGGGGAGGGGGGGGCGGGGGGGAGGGGCGGGGGGGGGAGGGAGGGGGGAGGGGGCGTGCCATGAGCTGCAGCAGCGCACCGTAAGCTGCCAATGAGCCTGCAGAGCCCGCCGTGCTGCCATGAGGCCTGCAGAGCCGCCCGCAGACGCAGGCTGCAGCCACCGAGCGCTTCCGGCAGAAGACGCGGAGTCCAGCCAGAGCCCTGTCCGCTCAGACGGAGTCAGCCGCAGCAGCCTTACGCCGCCAGACGCGGCATCAGCCAGAGCCTTCCGCCAGAAGCCGGGATCAGCAGAGCCTTCCGCCAGATCAGCGGATCAGCGGCAGAGCGCTTCGCGCCAGACCGAATCAGCCAGAGCCTTCCGCCATAGACCGGATCAGCCAGAAGCCGTCAGCCCAGGCCATGACCAGCCAGAAAGCCGTCAGCAAGCCAGTGAGACGCAGCCAGTAGCCAGCCAGCCAGGATCCCGGCACAAGCCCAGTCCCGGAGCTGGCCCGGTCCCTGCAGTTCCAGGAGCTGCCCGTCCTAGCAGGACCCGGAGCTGCGTCGCACTCAGCACAGGAGCTGCCGTACCCTCATCACCGGTGCTAGCCACCTATATCCCGATGCTGCCTAGTTAGGTGAGGTTTTAGTTGGAGGGTGGTCATTGGGGGGGGGATACCGGCAAGCGGGGAGTGACTAATAGGTGGTGTGGGGACACGCGTCCAGAGAGCCGGAGCGCACCACCGTAAGGAGGCAATGCCCACACACAGACCCTCCCTATGACATTTTGGGTGAGTGCCGTTCGGAGAGTACGCACCTGTTGAAGGTGGGGGGTTCATCAGTCCACGTTCCTGACCTATTTTTAATGTTAATTGATTGAATTATTGTTTTAGTAATGGTCAGGGTAGAGTGTTGGGGTGGCGCATATGTAAGTGGGTTGTGTTGTGTATTTGGTTAGTCTATGGGTGTTGCTAGGTGATTGGGATAGACGTTTGTTAAGGTTAGTCTAGTCTATGTATCTATGGCTGACCTATAGATTGGGTACTCAATAGAGACGCTGATCATCTCATTTGGTTCTTGATTGGGAGCCCATATTTAGGTAGCCATTAGGCAGTAAGGGCTTTTGGTGGGTAGTTGTACTTGTTTAACGTTGATTGCTTGTCTGGGACACTTGACGTTATTTAGCCTTCAGCGATCCATTTGTTGTTTTGTTTGTTTGTAATAAAGTCGCTTTTTCGTTTACAGTGTTACATCCCTTCGTAGATCGTTTAATTAAAGAGAAGATGGCTATTTTTCTCATGCTGCGTTTGTGGTCGCAGTCTCTCCTCCACACGATCGATGACTACTGGAGGTTTCCTTCCTAGATGTCACTACCTATCAGTGAAAGTTTATGCCTAATTCAGCGTGCTTCTACATCTGGCATTGCTTTGCGTGGTTGGGGTTTATGAGGCTGAGGTATTCTAGTATGAGCACATTTTGGCGACAATCTGCTGAGCAGACAGAAAGCGGGCTTTATAAAGTACATTTGATTTGATAGCCTGACTACACAGCCCACAAGTCACATGGCAAGCTGCTGCCTCTGGTTTTGTTCTTAAATAGAATCCTGTTGCCTAGTCTCTGTTACCCCAATAATATCGTAGCGCTCCATTAACTCCAGTTTCCGTGCACATGTAAAATATGGTACATTGGAACTGACTTTTTAAATATGTTCCTGTAATACTTAACTTACCTTTATTGTGTTATGCGCTCATGGTCTTAGTTCTCGAGTAAAGTGTTTTGTTTTCTAAGAAAATAGTCATTGTAATGATTGTTTGGCCATTGGTTGGGTTTGGCAGAAAGGCCATTTCCGAGTTTCACTGTGCATGTGACATTAAAACTTGAAAGTAGACGTATTAATATGCTACAGTACCATGGAGGTGCATGGAGAGGAATAAATGTACTTAATAAAATATGAATTTGAAACATTAGTTTATTAATTAAATCCATTACATTTTAGAAAGAACTCCAATGCTTCCCACAGTTGTGTCAAGTTGGCTGGATGTCCTTTGGGTGGTGGTCTGGATATCACAAAATAAAAACTGAAAAACACAGTAGCATTGTAGTTCTTCACACAAAACAATGCGCCTAGCACCTGCTAACATACCCATTCAACGGCACTTCATTATTTTGTCTTGCCCATTCACCCTCTGAATCATGCACAGTCCATGTCTCAAGGCTTAAAAACCCCTTTAACCTGTTTCCTCCCCTTCATCTACACTGATTGAAGTGTATTTAATAAGTGACATCAATAAGGAATCATAGCTTTCACCCAGATTCACCTGGTCAGTCTGTCATGGAAAGAGCATGTTGTTTTAATGTGTTGTGCACTCAGTGTATAATTCTGCAATTTATTTTAGTTATGATTATATTATTAGCCTGTTCCAACCCACGTCATGTGATGCTCAGAGATTTAGGCCAAGCCCCCTCTATGTCCACCCCTCACTCTCTCTCTACCCCTGGAATATTAATTACATCTCGCTCCTGTATTTATCCGTCCTTTTGTCAGTTTCTCCGGCGCAGGAGAGAACGAATTGCAAGAAAGGGCGTTTTATTTACAAGTCCAAAGAACAGGAAAGTAGTCCCGGAAGAAAAACACCTGTTCAACAGAACAAACCAAAACGCAACCCAAACAAATGACAGCTACATGAACAATCCCGCACAAAACCAAGAGGGTAGGCCGAGATTAAATACCCCACTAATACCCTAAACTATACACAGGTGCACAACAAGACATACAAAACCAAACGAAAAAGAAAAGGGATCGGTGGCAGCTAGTAGACCGGCGACGACGACCACCGAGCGCGGCACGAACAGGGAGAGGTGCCACCTTCGGTGGAAGTCGTGACACCTTTAAACATGTAAACAACTAGCTTACCTGTTCCATATCAAGCTGCTTTATCGATGCTTATTGGTGGAGTAAATTAAT
>NW_019947364.1:16189-20329 GCF_002910315.2 Salvelinus sp. IW2-2015 | reverse complement strand
AGTTAAACGCCGTTTTACGCACTCGTTCCCCTCTCTGATGCGTACAGAGCATGGTAGCGTCGAAGGTCCCAACGTTAGTAAAGCACCTTTGGCTCCTCTGGCAAAATCTCGAAGCTGACGACATAAGAGGAAGCGGAATAACGATTCTAAACCGTCTTATGTCCATTCAGCCCTCGATAAATCCCGCAAGGGGCGCAGAAGTAGCCGGTCCTTCTTCTTAACTAAAGCAAAAATCCCGCTCCGGCGGGAGAGGAAGAAGCACACACTCCGGTACCGGCTCGAGGGAGAAACAGACAAGATAATCCTTCGAGAGCCTTACGTTCGGGAGCGACAGGAGTGATAGTCTACCCCGAGGGAGTGGTCCCCGGAAGGAGACCAATATCAACAATCATACGGACCGGGAGGAGGAAGGAGCGCTCTGGACCGACTGCAAGGACCGGTGCGCAAATCATGATATTCCTCCGGCACTCCTGTCAAATCACAGGTTCCTCCTGAGTAGAAGGGGCACAGGAAGACACAGGGAGGGAAGCAGACATTAAAAAACTTCACTATGACAAGGAAACGTTCCAGGATAGGAATAGATTACTAGACAAATTAATAGAAGGATTATGACATATACTTAGCCAGGGATGACCCAAAACACAGTGTAAAAGGTGAACGAAAAATCAAAAAGGAAATTGGTCTCACTGTGTTACCAGATTTACTTTGAGGGTTAAACGGCAGCTGTCTACCATCTGATACATGGGGAGAAGACTACCAATCTAAGGCGAACATGGGCGTGGGCTTCCCTAACTGTCTGAGAGGAATGTCATGTTTCCGAGCCCATGCTTCGTCCATAAAACAACCCTCAGCCCCGAGTCTATCAAGGCACTGCAGGAAGCAGCCGAACCGGTCTAGCGTAGATGACCGACAAGTAGTACAGGATCTTGTAGAGACCTGAAGTAGTAGCGCTCACCAGTAGCCCTCCGCTTACTGATTGAGCTCTGGCTCTTTACTGGACAATGACATGACAAAATGGTCCAGCAGAAACCGCAATAGAGCAAAGGCGTGGTGATTCTCCGTTCCCTCTCTCCTTAGTCGAGATGGCGAATACCTCCCAGCTGCATGGGCTCAGTCTCTGAGCCGGTGGAGGAGATGGTTGAGATGCGGAGAGAGGGAAACACCGTTAACGCAAGCTCTCTTCCACGAGCTCGGTGACGAAGATCTACCCTCGTTCTATGCGGATGGCGAGTGCAATCAAAGAGTCCACGCTGGAAGGAAACCTCCCGGGAGAGAATCTCATCCTTAACCTCAGCGTGGCAGTCCCTCAGAAAACGAGCGAACAACGGCACGGCTCGTTCCAGTCACTGGATGCAGCAAGCAGTGCGAAACTCTATTAGAGTAATCCGTTATGGATCGATCACCCTTGACATAAGGGAAGCCAGGGCCCGTGAAGCTCCCTTCCCCAAAAACTGAACATCAAAAACCCGATATCATCTCCTCTTTAAATTCATGATAATCGTAGAACACTCAGCCCTTGCCTCCCAGATAGCTGTCTGCCCCACTCCCGAGCCCGACCAGTAAAGGAGTGATATGACGTAAGCGATCCGAGCTCTCTCACTAGACGTACGGTTGGGCGGAGAGAGAAACACAATATCACAACTGGGTGAGAAAAGAGCGAACACTCAGGGCTGCCCAGAGTAACATGGTGGGTTATTAACCCTAGGTTCCGGAGACTCGGAAAGACCAGGAAGTAGCGGGTGGCACGAGACGAAGACTCTGAAACTGTCCCAGAGAGATCGAGAGACCTGAGCGGCCAGCGGTCTCAACGGACATGACGAGCCAGCAAACAATTCCTGCTCGTGTCTCGAGCATTGCTCCTGGAACTCGACGCAGTGTTGAGAGAATCATAGTCGCTGGGTCCATCTTGGTCGGATCTTCTTCTGTTATGCTGGTGAATGAGGACCCAAAAGCGACGTAATAGTAACAGAGTTCTTTATTCCAGTATTAAACAAATAATGAATTCTCCTGGATTATTATTAAATGGTCAATCCAAAACAGGAAACTGAAATCTCTCGTCAATAGAGAGGAACGACTGGAGACGCGACCACAAGACTGCAGGTCGCTTCAGGAAGCACTGGCCGTAGCTGACACAGACACCTGCTCACCGCAGCATCTGAAGAAGCCAAAGAACACGACAGGGCGGAACAAGGACACAGAACAGCAAACATCAAACAAGAATCCGACAAGGACAGAAGCGGAAACAGAGGAGAATAGGACTCTAATCAGAGGGAAATAGGGGACAGGTGTGGAAAGAGTAAATGAGGTCGTTAGGAGAATGAGAAACAACTGGGAGCAGGAACGGACCGATAGAGAGAGAGCGGAGAGGGAGGAGAGAGGAGGAGAGAGAGAGAGAAAAGAGGAAAGAAACCTAATAAGACCAGCAGAGGGAAGCACAGGGACAAGACATGATCAAAGACAAAACATGACAGGATCACTAAGCAGAGTCTGTCATAGAGCTAAGGAAGTAGTTTGATTTGGCCTGTTTAACCATGGCAGTGCACCTATTTCACAATTGCCTAAATAGCTGCCAATCAATAGTAGTAAAAAGCTAAGAAAAATATAGATCATGAAGGAAAGCAGGGGCAATTTTTTTACATTTTCTTCACAATTATTCAAAGGTCAGAGGTTTTCAATTGGTACGTCAATGCAAGCATAGCGCATTGGTCGCTGATATCATTTGCAAAAACATCACTAGCCAAATACGTATGGGGACGGTGAGTCATGATAACGTCAATCAAACTTTTTTTTTTAATAATCGAGTGCTTTCGTTAAAACTGAAAACTGAACTCAAGACAGATATTCTTAACCTTTTACTGCAGTGGGTTAAATCAGGGTCACACAGAGTGTTTCATGTTGGTTTTGAACAAATCTATATGGAAACAAAAGTATACACCTCACACACATGGTTATGGGTTTAAATAAAAGAAGACACCTGTACCATATCAGATAAACAGTAGAGTTGAAATGTATAACATTTTGTAATTTACGTGTCAATATTACACTTTATATACACATCACAGAAGACTGAAATACAACAAAACAGTTTGTCATAGAAATAACGGATTTTCGGCGTTTAAAAACAAAATGTTTATTAATTATGAAATGATATAATCAAATTATTCAGCCAGGTCTTGAGATAAACAAAACATCTGGACTAGTGTCATGCACCCAGAACGTCCAGTTTAGACATCAGGCACATTTAAATGTAACAGTCCAAGACTACTGCGAGATTTGAAAACATCAGGAGTATCCAATGTGACACAAGAGTCAGTAGAACAGGATGAGATGGCCACAATGGGCTTCCTGGTTGGATTCAAAGTTGCAGAGCTGATATTAGAATTCAGATAAATTAGCACAATATAACTATTAAAAATATCACTATGCTTATGAGCACATGTAGCAAAACGATAGCTTGATATACTGTAAAACTATTAATAGCATAGGTGGAGCCAACAGAGCTAACGGGAGCTAACAGAGCTATCAATGGAAATTAAATTAGCAGGCACAAAATTACTATTTACAATACACCTATCAACATGAGAAGCTGTGGCGGGATGATATCAATGCGATTTAACTTCTCTAGGGTAGGGGGCAGCATTCGGAATTTTGGATGAAATGCATGCCCCAATTAAACTGCCTGCACCTCGGGCCCAGAATATATGATATGCATATAACTGGTAGATTTGGATAGAAAACACTCTAAAGTTTCCAAAACTGTTGAAATAGTGTCTGTGAGTATAACATAACTGATTTGACAGGCAAAAACCCGAGAAAAATCCATTCAGGAAGTCGTTTTTTTTTGTTGTTGTAGTTTTCTATTCAATGCCAATACAGTATCCATTGACTTAGGACTCAAATTGCGGTTTCTATGCCTTACACTAGATGTCAACAGTCTTCAGAAATTGTTTCAGGCTTGTATTCTGAAAAATGAAGAAGTAAGAGCAGTCTGAATGAGTGGACCCTGCCGTGTCACAAAGCTTTTTCCTGCGCAAGACCGAGAGAGTGCGTTTCTTGTTTACCTTTTAAATTGACGACGTTATTGTCCGGTTGAAATATTATCGATTGAGGCTAAAAACAACCTGAGGTTTGAATATAAAC
>NW_019947364.1:0-11570 GCF_002910315.2 Salvelinus sp. IW2-2015 | reverse complement strand
ATCGTTTACATGTTTCTATGAACTTTACGGATACAATTTGGATTTTTTTGTCTTCCTGTTTTGACTGCGGTTGAGCCTGTGGATTACTGAAGAAAACGCCCAAACGAAACGGAGTTTTGGGGTATAAAGAGACTTATCGAACAACAGGAACATTTATTGAGTAAATGAATGTCTGCTGAGTGCAACCATATGAAGATCATCAAAGGTAAGGGTAATTTTATCTCTATTTTAAATTGTGTAACTGTTCTACCTGGCTGGCTACTGTTTAATGATTTGTCTAGTGGGCTATGTTCTCAACTAAACGTAAGCTATGCTTTCACCGTAAAGCATTTTTTAAATCTGACACATTGGTTGGATTCACAAGCAGTTAATCTTTAAACCTATGTAAAATATGTTTTGTTTTCTGAATTTTTATAATTAGTATTTCTGTATTTGAATTTATCGCCCAGCAGTTTCACTGGCTGTTGAAGAGGTGGGACCTACCGGCTCACGTGCCAAGAGAGGTTTAAGGGGATAAATACCTTTGAGGAGCGTGATTTGATCAGTCAATGCCTCAACGCTGCCTTGTGAGACAGGATCCAGACACCCAAGTGATTACGGTGGACCCGTCCTCCTTATAGAGCATAGTCTGCTTCCAAAAGGTGTCAAATTTGTCTACAAAAGTAGGTTGACTGATCGATCATCCATCGAGGGAACTGGAGGCTTTATGTGGGAAGAGCAGTCAACTGACTGGCCAAGACCAGGATGACCACCATTTGAGACAAAATGCGATAAAAATCATCATAATCTCTACTTTTCAGTAATGAAGCATGTGTCTAAATCACTTTGTCTGAGGTAGAAAAAATACAATACCCATGATTCTATCCATAGTGGAATCTGTGCCTGATGTGGACAGTGATGACAGCAGAGATCATGATGACCAGCCCCACAGACACCAGGATGATCTTCAGCATGCACACAGACATGCTACCAGCAGGGGGAGACACTGGTTCACAACAAACAGACAAATGTTACAGTTCCTCTCGCAATTAGACACTTCATCCTGTATGCAATTAGCTCTGGGACAAGGTTACAGTTCCTCCATTAATACACGGAAAGTACAAAACATTAGAACACTGCTCTTTCCGTACATAGATGACCAGGTGAATCCAGGTGAAAGCACACCCTTATTGATGATACTACTGTTAAATCAGAATTACAAGATGGATGAATCAGAAGCAGTCCAATATTTTCCCATCAGTATGTCTTTATTTACCATTATATTGCTGCTCTTTATGAGGCCCACACAACAGAACCTGAGAGATACACAAAAGCCTACCTGATGATGCTATGCAGGTCAGCAATCCAAACCCTAAAAGGAGAGACATGGTGTTGAGATGGTGCTCCAATGAATATAATAGATAGGTAGACGGACGGACAGATTAACATGTGAAATGTTTGCTTGTGTCTGTGTTTCCCGTTTAGCAACTGATGTTTTCTGGCTCGACCCACACTGACAGCAGTAACATCAGCAGGATAGGTGTGGTTAATGAGGATTAATTGTGGGTCTTGCAAGTAATGACAACGTTTAACTCAAATTCAGCCTGTGTTTATGTGCATCTCCCCAACAGAGAAATACAATTCCTTCACACTACGTTTCTGTATTAAATAAGATTATAAAACTATAGATTCAGAGAACATTTGAGCCATGTATGTTCAGGCTTTTTCATCTAAGTGTTACTGAATAAAAAAACATAGTGACTAATGAATAACAGTTGTTCTGGTGTAGTATCGTGTCAAAGGGTCCACAGCGCATCACAAGGTGTGAGACACCCCTCCCCCCTCTCAAGGGGCCGGTAGGGGGAAGTTGCCCATACAGTAGGTGCTGATCTTGGGTCAGTTTCTCCCTCACTAATAGTTAAGGTTATGATTGTGGGAGGGGAAGCTGATCCTAGATCTGTACCTAAGTGAAACTTCACCCTACACTCAGTGGGCCATACTCTGTACTGGTATTAGAAGAAGCTGCGGTCTTTCACTCTCAATCCAGTAACTACCTCCAGTACCTAGTTCAACAACTAACAATATCAGGTGACTGACCACTTCCATCTTCAGAAAGGAAACATTTCCTTCTGCTGTTCTGTTCTGCCAAACTGACTGTCATCCTGGAACCACGTACACTACCATTTAAATGTTATTTTCTTACAGTAATGTCACATTTTCTATCTTCTTAGGTTGTGTTACAACAACAAACCTGTAGTTCACAACTTGAAAGATACATTGAATACTAAACATGTATCAGAACATTCTTGATTGGTTTGACTACCTGTCAGGTGAGTCATTAGGCGACATTGGCTATTATAGTAAATAAAGAAACAGGTAAATATCAGCACATGATTATCAAAGTGTAGGTATTTATGGCACAAGCAACAACCTAGAGGAGAACCTGGAAACTGGGAGCCAAATTCACCTTTCAGCAGGACAAAAAACAAAATAAAATATAATTTTATTGGTTACATACACGTGTTTAGCAGACGTTATTGCGGGTGTAGCGAAATGCTTGTGTTTCGATCTCTGACAGTGCAGTAATATCTAACATGTAATATCTAACAATGTCACAAGATACAGTTGAAGTCGGAAGTTTACATACACTTAGGTTGGAGTCATTAAAACTCGTTTTTCAACCACTCCACAAATTTCTTGTTAACAAACTAACATTTTGGCAAGTCGYTTAAGACATCTACTTTGTGCATGACACAAGTAATTTTGCCAACAATTGTTTACAGACAGATTATTTCACTTATAGGTTCACTGTATACAATTCCAAGTGGGTCCAGACGTTTGCTATACACTAAGTTGATCTGGTGCCTTTAAACAGGCTTGGAAAATTCCACGAAAATTCACTGTCCATATGGGAGGTGTACGCTGTGGAATGTGTTCCAAGGTGCTTACCTTCAAACTCATGTGCCCTCCATTTGCTCTGACATCATGGGGAATACAAACAGAAATTCAAGACCAAGGAGACCATCTTGTGAACATCCACAAGATCTGGTTTCATATTTGGGAGCAATTTTCAAATGCCTAGACGAGGTACCATATTGTTCATCATTCCATGATCAAACAATAAGTTACGCAAGTATAACAACACCCGGGACCCAGTTAACAACAACGTCATGCAGGATACCGATCAGAGAAGGAGACGCGTTCTGGTGATCTCCACAATGGAATATCGAAAAGACGTACTTTGGTTATGCCGAAAAAGTTGGCGAAATAAAATGTCACCGGATCGAACAGCAGAAGGCCTTAGTGAAGAATGCGGGAGGAAAAACAGAGTAAAAAGGGTATCTATATCACAGTAAAAACGAGTCCCTATAGTGACGTAGCTGAAAGGCCAGCTCAGGAAGTAAATCAAGGAAAGAAGCCACTGCTCTCAAAACCGCCATATTATAAAAGCCAGACCAGGTTTGTAGCTGCAGCATGGGGAAAAGAATTCGTACTTTTTGGAGAAATGTCCTCTGGTCTGATGAAACAAAAAAGAACTGTTTGGCCATAATGACCATAAGGTTTTGTTGGAAAAGGAATAAAGGGGGTAGGCTTGCAATACCACCGGTGAGCAGTCGGGGGTGGCAGTATCGATTGTTGAGGGGGTGCTATATAGCTGAGGGTGGAGTTGGTGTCACTTACACAAAATAGATGGCTATCATGAGGCAGGATAAAATTGTGGATTATTTGAAGGGAACGGAGCTTTTGGCACTCAGGCTGCGCATACAGGCTAATGTGACTAAACTAAAAGGCTTTCTGCGAGAACCCTAGAGTTGAAAACCGCTCTTAAAAGTTTGCTCCACTTTGCACATAGACGCCTGAAAACATCAATCTAAAAGACTGTTGATTGTCTGTGTGAAGCCTAGGAAGTGCAATCTGAAACCCATTATACACTGTATATTGGATAGGACATTCACTTGAAAAACTACAAACCTAGATATCTCATTCCCATTGGGTTTTTTGCAGGTTTCTGCTGCCATATGAGTTCTGTTATAGCTCAGAAGACATTAATTTAACCGTTTTTGAAACTTTAGAGTGTTTTCCATCCAAATCCTCTAATTATATACATATTCTAGACTTCTGGGCCTTTTGAGTAACAGGCAGGATATNGTCTGAATTTAATAACTGCTATAGTCTACCACCATCTGAATGGGTCTGAATTAATAACTGTTATATGCTACCACCATCTGAATGGTTAGGGTCTGAATTAATAACTGCTATAGTCTACCACCATCTGAATGGTTATGGGTCTGATTAATACTGCTATAGTCTACCACCATCTGAATGGTTATGGGTCTGAATTAATAACTGCTATAGTCTACCACCATCTGAATGGTTATGGGTCTGAATTAATAACTGCTATAGTCTACCACCATCTGAATGGTTATGGTCTGAATTAATAACTGCTATAGTCTACCACATCTGATGGGTCTGAATTAATAACTGCTATAGTCTACCACCATCTGAATGGTTATGGTCTGAATTAATAACTGTATAGTCTACCACCATCTGAATGGTGGTCTGAATTAATAACTGCTATAGTCTACCACCATCTGAATGTTATGGGTCTGAATTAATAACTGCTATAGTCTACCACCATCTGAATGGTTATGGGTTCTGAATTAATAACTGCTATCCATTCAGATGGTGGTAGACTATAGCAGTTATTAATTCAGACCCATTCAGATGGTGGTAGACTATAGCAGTTATTAATTCAGACCCAGAACCATTCAATCTTCGTGAAGAGAAGCGAAAGCCGTCGGCATCTAATTCTAGTCCCGTATTATTCAAGGATGACATTAGAATGATGACGATAAGGGAAAATAAACGTGTATTTCATTTAGCTGTTGAACGCAAGGAAGAAATGAAGCAGCACTAGAGAGGGAAAGAGGAGGTAGACTAATAATAATTAGGGGAAATATCATGAAAGGTAAATATGCGCCAGCCTACTAATTATACAAATAGGTCCTATTATATTTCAATATTCTCTAGCTTATACGTGCAGCACCAGAATCACATGTTCTCTCCTTGCTTTATCATGGTTTGAACGATGTACATATTAATACAGTAGMCTACATTAATACCGTTCACACTCAGATTAGCCTACTGGAGCTAGTTTCATTTATTTACCCAAGAGAGCATAGAGCTAGCTAATATCTACGGGCTTGTATGTGTTTCTGTCATGTGTAATGTGCAGTAGCCTATATCATATACAGTTCATTCTGAAAGTATTCAGACCCCTTGACCTTTTTCCACATTTTGTTACGTTACGTCTTATTCTAAAAATGTATGAAATAATTTTCCCCCCTCATCAATCTACTCCATAATGACCAAGGGAAAACAGGTTTTTAGAAATGTTTGCAAATGTATAGAAAATAAACAGAAATACCTTATTTTCATAAGTATTCTGACCCTTTGCTATGAGACTCGAAATTTAGCTCAGGTGCATCCTGTTTCCATTGATCGTCCTAGAGATGTTTCTACAACTTGATTGGAGTCCACTTGTGGTAAATTAAATTGATTGGACATGATTTGGAAAGGCACACACCTGTCTATATAAGGTACCACAGTTGACAGAGCAAAAACCAAGTCAGGAAGTCGAAGGAATTATCCGTAGAGCTCCGAGACAGGATCGTGTTGAGGCACAGATCTGGGAAAGGTACCAAAAAATGTCTGCAGTATTGAAGGTCCTCAACAACACAGTGGCCACCATCATTCTTAAATGGAAGAAGTTTGGAAACACCTAGACTCTTCCTAGAGCTGGCCGCCCGGCCAAACTGAGCAATCGGGGGAGAAGGGCCTTGGTCAGGGAGGTGACCAAGAACCCGATGGTTACTCTGACAGAGTGCCAGAGTACCTCTGTAGAGATGAGAGAAACTACCAGAAGGACAACCATCTCTGCAGCACTCCACCAATCAGGCCTTTATAGTAGAGTGGGGAAACCACTCCTCAGTAAAAGGCACACGACAGCCCCTTTGAAGTTTGCCAAAAGGCACCTGAAGGACTCGGACAATGAGAAACAAGATTCTCTGGCCTGATGAAACCAAGATTGAACTCTTTTGCCCTGAATGCCAAGCGTCACATCTGGGGAGAACCTGGCACCATCCCTACGGTGAAGCACGGTGGTGGGCGCTACATGCTGAGGGGATATTATTCAACGGCAGGGACTGGGAGACTAATCAGGATACGGTGGATTGAGACACACACAGCCTGATGCATTAACAACCTCTAGCTTAAACAGACGGATTTTGATGGGGATTTATGTAAATTAGATTTCTGCCAACCCTGCAGAAATTGTAGGCTAAAGGGTTGAAAAACGTTCAAACGTTCATAGATGTTTCTCCTTCCCAGCAGTAAACAACGTCTCCAGCTGGCTCAGTCAGAGCCCTGTTTTCATTTGTTTTGCTCTAACAGGGGATGAATCCCAAAATGACAACCCTTTTCCCTACTTAGTGCCCTACTTCTGACCAAGGCTCTGTGGGGCCCTGGTCAGAAGTAGTGCACTCTACAGTATAGTGAATAGGGTGCCATTTGGGACTCGCCCAGGCCCTTTTATAATGATGTAACACCTCTCTCTCTATCTCTCTGTGTGTCCTGTCACAGCTTCCTGCGGCTAAAGGCTTTGTGGCTGACAGCTTTTATTCAGGCCTGACGCCCACGGAGTTCTTTTTCCACACTATGGCTGGTCGAGAGGGCTTGGTGGACACCGCCGTTAAAACAGCAGAGACCGGATACATGCAGGTAACACACACACACACCGCTGGGCTGCTGCCTGCTGCACTGTACACAACACCCTCTGCTCTCTGCTTGTATTAATGAAAAGAGGGACAACGTGTGCTCCCTACAAATGTAAATCTTAACAGGCTCCCTCTTGAGTAGCGATCAGGGTTATCTCCTAGAGCAGGGCTATTCAACTCTGACCCTATGAGGTCCGGAGCCTGTTGCCTTTCTGTAGCAATCAGGGTTATCTCCTAGAGCAGGGCTATTCAACTCTGACCCTATGAGGTCCGGAGTCTGCTGCTTTTCTGTAGCAATCAGGGTTATCTCCTAGAGCAGGGCTATTCAACTCTGACCCTATGAGGTCCGGAGTCTGCTGCTTTTCTGTTCTACCTGATCATTAATATCACCCACCTGGTGTCCCAGGTCTAAACAGGCCCTGATCATTAATATCACCCACCTGGTGTCCCAGGTCTAAATCAGGGCCCTGATATTAATATCACCCACCTGGTGTCCCAGGTCTAAATCAGGCCCTGATCATTAATATCACCCACCTGGTGTCCCAGGTCTAAATCAGGCCCTGGTCATTAATATCACCCACCTGGTGTCCAGGTCTAAATCAGGCCTGATCATTACTATCACCCACTTGTGTCCCAGGTCTAAATCAGGCCCTGATCATTAATATCACCCACCTGGTGTCCCAGGTCTAAATCAGGCCCTGATCATTACTATCACCCACCTGGTGTCCCAGGTCTAAATCAGGCCCTGGTCATTAATATCACCCACCTGGTGTCCCAGGTCTAAATCAGACCCTGATCATTATCACCCACCTGGTGTCCCAGGTCTAAATCAGTCCTGATCATTAATATCACCCACCTGGTGTCCCAGGTCTAAATCAGGCTTGATCATTAATATCACCCCACCTGGTGTCCCAGGTCTAAATCAGGCCTGATCATTAATATCACCCACCTGGTGTCCCAGGTCTAAATCAGGCCCTGATCATTAATATCACCACCTGGTGTCCCAGGTCTAAATCAGGCCCTGATCATTATTTCACCCACCTGGTGTCCCAGGTCTAAATCAGGCCCTGATCATTATTATCACCCACTCTGGTGTCCCAGTCTAAATCAGGCCCTGATCATTAATATCACCCACCTGTGTCCCAGGTCTAAATCAGGCCCTGATCATTACTATCACCCACCTGGTGTCCCAGGTCTAAATCAAGCCCTGATCATTAATATCACCCACCTGGTGTCCCAGGTCTAAATCAGGCCCTGATCATTATTATCACCTACCTGGTTGTCCCAGGTCTAAATCAAGCCCTGATCATTAATATCACCCACCTGGTGTCCCAGGTCTAAATCAGGCCCTGGCTAGAGGGGAACAATGGAAACATGCAGTGGTGCTGGCTTGGCGGTCCAGAGTTGAGGGTCCTAGGGGTGTGTTGTTGATGTGGTCAGATCAGAACAGCTCACCATCTGACTGATGACACATAGCAGAGGAAGGGTGTTGAGTGGTCACACACACACACACACACACACACACACACACATACACACACACGGTTACACAACAAGCAGGATTAAATAGGCCTATCTGTTGTTGATGTGGTCAGAACAGAACAGCTCACCATATGACTAATGACACATAGCAGAGGAAGGGTGTTGAGTGGTCACACACACACACACACACACACACGGTTACACAACAAGCAGGATTAAATAGGCCTGTCTGTTGTTGATTCATCCTCTGATCTGTTCTTCTGTGGTGGATGTGTTGTGTGTCAACAGAGGCGTCTGGTGAAGTCGTTGGAGGACCTGTGTTCCCAGTATGATCTGACGGTACGGAGCTCCACGGGTGACATCATCCAGTTCGTCTATGGGGGGACGGCCTGGACCCGGCCGCCATGGAGGGGAAAGATGAACCGCTGGAGTTCAACAGAGTTCTGGACAACATCCGGGTGAGTCACACACACGTGTGCGACAAGACTTCATCTCACACACAGAGAGAAACACACATGCAAGCACACACACACACACAACACACACACAGAGACATACACAGAGAGACATACACAGAGAGACATACACACAGAGACATACACACAGAGACATACACACAGAGACATACACACAGAGACATACACACAGATACAGAGAGAGAGACACGCAAGCACACACACACAGACACACACACACACACACACAGAGCAACACACAGAGACAGAGAGAGAGAGACACGCACACACAGAGACACACACACAGACGGTCACACTCCCACACCCATTATTCTCTTAGACCTCACCTGTCGTCAGTCTGGCAAACAATAACATAAACAAGCCTGCATCTCAAAGTGCCAGACTTCAGAATGTGCATATGGTGAAATGAGGTTTTACCCAGCGTGCATGTGTCATCTCTATGTATGTGTTGATGATGCAGGTCAGCTGTTTGTTCACCCACCACAGTGACTAATAACACATCTGCACTCCTCCTCTATCCCTCCACTTCCCTCCATTCCTCTATCACTTCTCCCTCTATCCCCTATCCTCCATCCCCCCATCCCTCTATCCCTCCTCTTCCTCTCCTCTATCACTTCTCCCTCTTCCTCCCCTTCCTCATCCCTCTATCACTTCTCCCTCTATCCCTCTCTCCATCCCTCCATCCTCTATCTCTCCATCACTCCACTTCCCTCCATCCTCTCCCTCCATCACGCCTCTATCCCTCCATCCCTCTATCCCTCCATTACTCCTCTATCCTCCATCCCTCTCCTCCATCACTCCTCTATCCCTCCATCACTCCTCTATCCCTCCCTCACTCCACTTCCCTCTATCCCTCCATCACTCCACTTCCCTCCACCTCTCCCTCCATCACTCCTCTATCCCTCCATCCCTCTCCCTCCATCACTCCTCTATCCCTCCATCCCTCTCCCTCCATCACTCCTCTATCCCTCCATCCCTCTCCTCCACTCCTCTATCCTCTATCCCTCCATCACTCCTCTATCCCTCATCCCTCTATCACTTCTCCCTCTATCCCTCCATCACTCCTCTTCCTCCATCCTCCTCCTTCTATCCCTCCTCCATCCCTCTATCCCTCATCACTCCACTTCCTCTATCCCTCCTCTCCATCCCTCTATCGCTCCATCACCCACTTCCCTCCATTCCTCCTCCCTCTCCCTCCTCCTCTATCCTCCTCCCCCTATCCTTCCTCCCTCTATCCTCCTCCCTCATCCCTCTATCCTCCCATTCCATCCTCCTCCTATCCCTCTACCCTCCATCCTCTATCCCTCCTCCCTCCATCACTCTATCCCTCATCCCAATATCCCTCCTCCCTCCATCCCTCTATCCCTCCATAACTCCTACCTCTCTCCTCTATCCTCCTCCCTCTATCCCTCCTCCCTCATCCCTCTATCCCTCTCTCATCCCTCTATCCCTCTCTCCATCCCTCTATCCCTCCTCCCTCTATCCCTCATCCTCTATCCTCCAATCCTCTATCCTCATCCCTCTATCACTCCATCCCTCCTCCATCTTCCCTCTATCCTCCTCCATCCTTCCATGCCCCAGTCTGTCCATACGTGTTCAGAGCAGCCAGCCCTTAGTAAGAATGAGTTGGTCCTGACGGCAGAGTCCATCATGAAGAGGAGTGACTTCAAGTGGCTGCCGAGACAGCTTCCTGGAGGTAAATAACTATCACGTATCCACTTGACTGCTTCTATGTCTGTGTTCAAAATGACACCCTATTCCCTACATAGTGCACCTTAACCAGAGCCCTGGTCTAAAGTAGTGCACTGCATACCGTAAGAGAATAAGGAGCCATTTGGGACCAGACTATATTTTGATTTTAAGATCAATTATCAACAGTAATGTTCCGCCTATAGACCTATATCAATCATCAACAGTCATGTTACAGCCTATAGACCTATATCAAGCATCAACAGTCATGTTACAGCCTATAGACCTATATCAATCACCACAGTATGTTACAGCCTATAGACCTATATCAATCATCAACAGTCATGTTACAAGCCTATAGACCTATATCAATCATCAACAGTATGTTACAGCCTATAGACCTATATCAATCATCAACAGTAATGTTCTAGCCTATAGACCTATATCAATCATCAACAGTCATGTTACAGCCTATAGACCTATATCAATCATCAACAGTCATGTTACAGCCTATAGACCTATATCATCATCAACAGTAATGTTACAACCTATAGACCTATATCAATCATCAACAGTAATGTTCTAGCCTATAGACCTATATCAATCATCAACAGTCATGTTACAGCCTATAGACCTATATCAATCATCAACGTAATGTTACAGCCTATAGACCTAAATCAATCATCAACAGTAATGTTACAGCCTATAGAACCATATATCAATCATCAACAAACATCCAGTTAAAATGTCAAGTTTGACAGATTTCTTCATTCAAACCAACGTTACCAGCAGTTACACCCGGCGTATAGACGAGACTTAGACCTAGGTAACATCCTCAAATGGCACCCTATTCCTATGTGCTGCACTCACTGTTGACCTGGGCCCTTGGGCCTCTATATAGGGACTAGTGTTGACCTGGGCCCCTTGGGCTCTATATAGGGACTAGTGTTGACCTGGGCCCATTGGGCTCTAATATAGGGACTAGTGGTTGACTTGGGCCCCTTGGGCTCTATATAGGGACTAGTGTTGACCTGGGCGCCCATTGGGGCTCTATATAGGGACTAGTGTTGACCTGGGCCCATTGGGCTCTATATAGGGACTAGTGTTGACCTGGGCCATTGGGCTCTATATAGGGACTAGTGTTGACCTGGGCCTTGGCTCTATATAG
>NW_019947363.1:31603-42105 GCF_002910315.2 Salvelinus sp. IW2-2015 | reverse complement strand
GGAGAAGAGGAAGACAATGTTTAGGAGAGATGCAGATCGAAGAGAAGATTCGAGACAGAGAGATACGACAGCGAGATAAGAGTTTTGGTTTTGGGTCTCATCGCCTTCGCTTGTCTCCTGGTTGCGGCGGTCACTAGCCTGAAGGGCCGTGCGACATCCACACCCAAGGTGCCCTGTCCGGTGTGTGTTCGCTGGTTGAATCTTACAGAGAACAAGACTTGATTTTTCTATGACGCAATGATGCAAGTCACATTGGCGCATCGGGCACCTGGTGAGCCCGGTTGGAGCGGTTGTTTTTTTTTGCGGGTGTGTCATGGGGTGTGTTTGTTTGGTTTGGGTGCGTTCTGGGTCCAGTGTATGTGTATTCCGGTTTTCTGGAGTTCCAAGAGGAAATAGCTTCCAGGTTTAAGTCGCAGTTCAGGCGCTGCAAGGTTATTTTGGGTTCCGGTCTAAGCACCAGCCCTCTACACGCGATGTCGTCAGTCTGGTGTCAGGAGGGGGCGTTGGGGCGTAGGCTCCAGCACCGGATCTCAGTTCCCAGCCCAACTGAAAACGCGTGCATCCAGTCCCAGTCCCGCCCAACACGATCCAGTGGTCCAACGTTTGTGAATAGCTCCCCCAAACGATTTGAGTTCTCATGGTCGCATGTGGTCGCGAGTATCTCGAGTACCAACAAGTATGAAACATCCGACAGACATGTTTCCAGGGCTGGTGAGTAGAATGGTGTAAAACAGCGATACCAACATGTCCTGGGGAGCGCGGCAGTGTTAGATCATGTTCGATGTCCAGATACCAACAACAATCCAACAGCGAAACAAAGGATTCTACGATCTTACCATGGCTCCAGATGTGTCCCTAATCGCACTTGATAGCCAGTTGCAAGACCATACGAGGCACGACGCACGCAGAACCTACGGACTCCAGCTCCAACTCTATCCTGCCTAGCCCACACGAAGATCCATCCAGCCCAACATTACATCAACCGCAGCTCCAACACGCATGCCAGTTTCTCAACCCCACACAACACGGATCCAAGTCCACAAAGCGCCAGCCAACAACGATCCAACACAAGCCCCAATGACGCACTTCCATCTCACAGCCATCATTAGGACACACAGGTATTCCATGTGCCAGACCTCAACACCATATCCAGTCCAGTGGTCTCCCAAACGTGACCTGAGTTCTCAGTTTGTTTCTGGTCAGGTAGTCTTCGTCAACTTGAGCGGATGTCGGCTCAAGTTGCAGTCACCCGTGGAGCCCACAGCAGTGTTAGTTCCTACGCTTTTCCTCCTAGCCGGCAGGAATACGGGCTGATAGATCGGAGTGTCTCGCAAACCTTCAGATCCACGAGAACACGTTGTACGGGAGTTGTACGGCAATATCTGGCAGGACATGTTCCGAGTCTCTTGCAACCCACGGTCCAAACACACGATCACAGTCCAGCTCCCACCCAAACAACGAATCTCATGTTCCGAGCCATCAATGTGCTCCAAGGCCACGTATATATTCTCAGTCCTAACCAGAGCTGTTAATTGACATGCAGCATTCAAGCTAATGTATCAGCTGGAAAGTACTTGGATCCATCATCTAAAAAAGGAACTTATGCGGGAATACGCGTTGTCCCTTTTGCCAGGCCGTCTGCTATCTCAATAGTGGCTCCACTTCCAGGAGGTCGTATGTGTTGACGAGAGATGAGCGAGTTACAGATGTTCGACCAAGAGAGAGGACAGAGAACTGTATAACCCCAGAGAGTAGGGAGGGAGTGGACGCCATAGAGAGAGGAGAGATGGGAACGGCGAGTGGTATGGAGAGATGGGACTCTAGGGTGTCTGGGAGAGATGGGAGCTGCTTGATGGGTCATGGAGAGATAGTGACCAGAGAGAGGGAGAAGATAGGACCAGGGTGTCTAGGTGTTGGGTAGGAGAGGTGCTGCGACCGCAAGGCGTTAGTGGTGGTCATGGTTGGAGAGAGAATTGGTGGAGAGTCAGCGTCATTGAGAGATGGACCTTTGTTTGTTACTACGACGAGGAGAATGAAGGTGAGGTACTCTTGTTGTCCTTTGTAGGGTACTACGATGAGATGAGATAGGACCGAGTGTTATCAGGAGATATGGGATGGCGTAGGGTCATGGAGAAGATGGGACCAGGGTCACTGGAGACGAGTGATTAACCGAGGGTATCAGGAGAGATGGGACGCAGGTTGTCATGAGAATGGATACCGGTAGCATGGGCTCATGGAGGGGAGGAATGGGGTACGTGAATTTTAAGTTGTTTTTTCTAGGAGTTCGATTCAGTGGGCAGAGCACCTGCGGCAATCACGAGCGAGTCCATTTGGTATTTGTAACGTAGGATGGTGTGACCTAGTGGTAGCCAAATGGTAAGAGGAGTGGGGAGACCTTCCAGAGGTGGAGTGAGAGAGTTAGATTGGGACCCTGCTAATTGCTTCATGGTGACGGCGGCTCAGATGTGAGAGAGGCCTGATGGGTAGCGTATAAGGCGGCTATAGGCACACCGTGATGAGTTATGTGTGGGATCGGTTGTGGCTGTGTAGGTGCGTCTTTTGGTGGTGATATCTTGGATGGCACCCATTGTCGGTGGTCGTTGGGGGAGATGCACGGGGGCTTCACTATCGGAGCACTTGAGTATGGACCGCATCTTATGTTTGGAAGGGTCGAGGGCGGAGTGTAGTAGAGGTGAGGAACGCGTTTTTTTTTGTTTAGGGGTCACGGAGAGAATGGGACGCCCAGGGTCCTAGAGGAACGCAGGAGTTGAGTAACTTGGCCTTTGGGCTCTACGGAGAAGATGGGAATCGGTGGATGAACTGGAGAGAGATGGGACCGAGGGTCATAGAGATGAAGTGTGTGTTACCTTTTATGGGTCATTTGATGAGCATAGTGGGTATTCCAGGTTCAGGTAGATGATGGGTAGCTCTCAGGGTCAGTGCAGAGGCATTGTGTATCCTGAGGTGTTCAATGAGATGATGCGGACCAGCGTTTCATGGGAGATGGGTCCAGAAAAGAGAGATGGATCCGTTTGAGGGCATTTTCGTGATGGAGGGGAGAATGTGGAACTCTAGTAGCGGTCATAAGGAGAGGATTTGGGGAACTTGGATTAGGGTATGGAGTGAAGATGAGGGACACTTTGTGTAGTGGAGTAGGAGTTAGTTTATGGACTAGGGGTCTAATCGGAGAGACAAGGGTGTTAAGCCTGGTAATTATTGTTTTGGATGTAGGCTAGAGATGGGACTGAGGGTCATGGGATGTAGAGTGAGGGGGATCCTGGTGGGAGGAGGGTAGGAGACGCATGGGACCCGAAAAGGGTCTGAAGTAGAGATGCCTAGAGATGAGGAGCTCAGGGATCCACTGGAGAGATGGGGAACCTAGGGTCATAAGCTGAGGGGTTGATCATGGGTATCGTCGTCATGGCCCCTGCCAGTGTGTATTGAAGGGCGGGTGTACCAATTGGGAGAGATGGTGGAGCGAGGAGTTCACTGAGAGAGATACAGGCGCGGAAACGCATCGGTTAGGCCGGGTCACTGGAGAGCATGTCGCGTAGACCTAGGGGGTTGGTGGGGGCGTCAAGTATCGGATGAGATATGGGATACAGGGTCATGGAGATGTATGTTGGAGCCTTTAGGGTTTCTATGGAGAAGAATTACCTGAGGTTGTTCCCATGGAGAGATTGTGCGTACCCACTGGTTGTGTTCTGGATGGTAGAAGGGTGACTTAATGGTGGAGAGTCTGCGATTGTCACTATTTGTTGTGATTTTGTTAGAGAGAGGAGAGTATGGGCACTCTCCGTTTAGGGGAATGTTATGAGATCGGACCAGGTGGTGTGCATTGGAGGCAGATGATATAGGTACGAGGGAGATGGGTAATGAAGATGGGTACCGGTGTGGGCACCAGGCTGAGGAGATGGATGGGGTATGGCGAAGGGTCATGGATCGATGATGGCCGTCTGGGTTGTAGGGATGGGATGGGAGAGGAATCGGCTAGACCATTGGACTTTATTTATTGTGTGGGTCTATTGGTGAGAGTATGGTATCCGGTGCGGGTCACATCGGAGAGAGATGACCGTGTTGATACTAGGCAGGGATTCATGGTGAGTGATTTGGGGAACCGGGATTGGGTCTTACTGGTGATGAATTATGGGACGGCGGGTTCAGTGGTTTTTCTTTTTAGGGTTCACTATTCGGTATATTGAGTAAATTGACCGTCGGCGGATTGGATTTAGGGTCATGTCGAGAGGAGTGGGACCAGAGGCTCATGGCGGTAGAGAGAATGGACCTCGTTCAGTTTATACAGTAGCAATGTTGAGGGAGTATGTGTGGAGCCTGTGATTGTGTGTCTATGGATCTAGGTATTGCAGGCAAACTCTGTGTTGTGTTTAGGGGTCAATCGGAGAGATAGCCAGGGAGAGGAGACGATGATGGTTACCTGAGGGTCGGAGGGGAGGTTGATGGTGACCTTATTGGAAGACTGTTATGTATAGATTGCGTGCGAGGGGTGAGGACACAGGGGTCATTGGAGGACGTCAAGTGAGTACGGCAGGGGATTGGGGAGGACGATAGAATCGCGGAACTGGCGTGGGTAGGTAGATAGGTAAGGAAGAGAGGACTCTTTCAAGTGTGCGTATTTCCAATTGGTTGCTGAGAGATGGATCCGGGGTTTTTTTTGAATGGGTCTATGGTAGATGATGGATTGGATTCCTGGTGGTCATGGTAGAGATGTGGTCCTTGGGGGGGTCAGGTAAGATGTATTGGGTATCCGGTTGTTTGTGTGAGGGTGGGTTGTGGGTTGTTGTTTTTTTTGGGGTCATGGAGAGATGGGACGCTTTGGGTGCATGGAGGCAGGATGGGAACCTTTTCGTTTGTTGGGGTCAGATGTGAGAGAGATGGGACCGGGGTCATGGAGAGATTGGGAACGCGGTCGGTGTCGGTGGTGGGTTGGCATGGAGAGATGGGACAGGGTTGTTGAGGCAGGGTCTGGGAGGGGACCAGGGTCGAATTTGAGGGAGGATGGGTATCTCGAGGGTCATGGAGATGGGAATGGGAAAAGCAGGGTCATGGAGAAGATGAGTGACGCAAAGTGGTCAGTGGAGAGATGGGAACTAAGGTCATTGGTAGAGATAGGGATTATCCAGGTCAGGGGGAGAGATGTGTTGTGACCAGGGTCAGGAGAGCGTGACCTAGGCCGGAGGGAAAGTAGGAGTGGTACTGCTAGGGTTCGTTTGTCCAATGCGGCGGCAGAGATAAGGACCTTGACGGTCTAGGGAGATGGAGTGGCAACAGTGAGTCAATGTGAAGAGTGACCTTAGGATCACAGCGAGAAAGGGAGAGGGTCACGTGAGATTGGTTAGACTCCGGGTCATGGAGAGATGGGACTCAGGGGTCTGGGAGAGATGCTGACGCGGCATCGGAAAGATAGACCGAGGGTCCATGTGAGAGATGGGACGGTCTGAGGGGGGACTCATGGACGAGATGGGAACCGTAGAGATGGGACGGGTCATTGGAGAGATGGGACAGGTAAGGAGAGAGATGGGACCAGGGTCAATGAGAGCATGATCGGGACCAGGTTCATGGAGAGATGGGGATTACAGGGTCTGGGAGATAGCGGTCTATGGAATGCGAATCTGGAGTTCGAGAAGAGGACCAGGTCATGGGTAGGATGGATCATGCAGTGGAGAAGATTGGGACCCGGGCAGAGGAGAGATGGGAGTTCGCAGACTGGGTCATCTGGAGAGGTTGTGGACTCATGGAGAGGGGTCATTGGAGAGATGGGACCACCAGGAGATCTCATCGGAAGATGGGAACCGGGGTCTGGAGATGATGGGTCGGCATGGAGAGATGGGACGCTAGGGCTCATGGAATGACCGAGGTCGCAGGATGGACCGTGGCAGATGGAGAGATGGATCGCAGGTCATGGAGAGATGGGACCAGGAGAGGAGAGATGTGGACCAGGGTCATGGAGGAGGATGGACCTCGGGTCATGGAGAGATTGGACCCGAGGTCATGGATGAGATTGACGGACCCGGGAGTATGGAGGAGATGCGAGACCAGAGGACGGGGAGTACATAGGAAAGCGTTGGGAATGGGCGCCGGTCAATGGAGAGACTGGGACCAGGGGTCATGGAGGAGATGGGAACACGCGGGTCATGGAGAGATGGGACCAGGGTCATGGAGAGTGGGACCGGGGTCATGGAGATCTCTCTCTCTGTCTCTCTCTCTCTCTCTCTCTCTCACAACTCTCTGGACGGAAAGTGAAAACAGTAAATTGTTACACTGCCAGAGAACCCGTCAACTCTCCAGCATGACGACTGACTAAAAATACCCCAAAATATATAGAAACAATATCGGGAACGACAGAGGGGGGGGGAAGAGAGATTTGGAGAAAAAAAATGATTTAAGAGGGATTAAGGAGATTGGAAAATGGTTTCCATGTCCCTGTATTAACCCTCCTGTCTCTGTGTGTTTACATCACAGGGAGGGAGGGAGAGGGAGAGGGAGAGAGAGAGAGATCTAAACTAGAGCCATGGGGTTTCTAACCAGGGAATGTTTTAAATAGGAGAAAAATGCCCTGTCATCAATCACTGGGTTTAGAGTTGTGGTATCAGAATGTGTTGTTCAAACCACCTAATGCCACAGTTCCACCAGAAGCCCAATTCCAAGGTTCATCTCACAATGTGAAATGGGTCAGGCCCCTTAGTTCCAGTTAAGGGAAATCCTAATGCTTCCTAATAGAACTGCAGCATCAGGTGGGTCGAACAACACACGCAAACAACACTTTACAGTGATGTACTCTCCAAACCGAGATCTCCAGTATGCACCATAACATACAGTCATTTACTGTAATGGATCCTGTTGTAAATGATTAGAACACGAGAGATGGAGTGATAGACAGGGGGACAGAGAGAGAGACAGTGTTGTTTTGTGATACGATGTAAAGCGGTGCAAAGTGCTGTAATGGATCCTGTTGTAACGGATTAGAACACGACAGATAGAGAGAGAGAGAGAGAGATAGAGAGACACAGACAGACAGACCGAGAGACACAGACAGACAGACCGAGAGACACAGACAGACAGACCGAGAGACACAGACAGACAGACCGAGAGACACAGACAGTGTTGTATTGTGATATGCTGTAAAGCGTTGCGAAGTGCTGTAATGATCATGTTCTAATGGATCGTGTTGTTTTTTGATACGCTGTAAAGCGTTGCAAAGTGCTGTAATGTAGTAGACCACTTTGCATGGTGTGTCTGCGTGTGTGTTGTTACAGTGTTTGTGTTTGTCCAATGTGTTAAGACAAACATTTTGCTATTAGGAACCTTTGTTTAGCAGCAATGTTAGAATACATTTCTGTCTGTCTCTTCTGGTCTCTTTGTTTCTCTCATCTCTTGGTCGCTCGCTCAAAATTCAAATTTGGCTTAATTTGGCATTGACATCTTCTCTCCGCTGGTCTCTCTCGTTCCTCTCTCTCTCAGTCGCTGTCATCTCTTCGTTCTTGTACGCTGTCTCCGCTCTCTTCTCTACTCTCTCTCGATCGCCTGTCACTCTCGTACTCTCCAGTCGTGGCTGTCTCTCCTCCTCCTGTAGACTCTCTCTCCTCTCTGAGGTCCTCTTCGCTCCCTCTCTCTCTTCATCTCTGTCTCCCCCCGTTCTTCCTCTCTTCTCTCGCTGGGGTCTCTCATTCTCGTTCTTCTCGCGTGTCATGTCTCCATCTCTCCTCTCGCGCGAGCCGCTGGCGAGTCAGTGTCCCTCTCTCTCTCTCTCGGACGCTGTCTCTCCTTCTTTCTCTCCTTGTCTTGTTCTTCCTCTGTCTCTCTCTCTCTCCGCTGTTCTCTCTCTCACTCTCTGTGTCTCCTCTCCACCTCTGTCTCTCTGCTCTGGTCTCCTATTTCTGTCTCTGTCTCTCTCGTGTCTCTCCTCTCACACTGGGTCCCTTGTTTTACTCTGTCTCTCTTCTTCTCCACTGGGGATCTCTCTCCCTCCTCTGTCTCTCCGTTCACTGCCTGGGGTTCTCTGTGTCCTCTCTCTCTCTGGTCTCCCCCTTTCCTTCTTCTCTCTTGGCTGTCTCCTCTCTCTCTCTGTGCTCCTCTCTCTCTCGTTCCTCGCGTGGTCTCTCTCTCTCGCTGTCTCTCTCTCTCTCTTCTCTGTCTCTCTCTTCTGTCTCTCTCTCTCTCTCCCGTTCTGCTGTCTCTCTCTCTCTCTCGCGTCTTCCTCTCTCTCTGCTGTCTCTCTCTCTCTCGCTGTCTCTCTCTCTCTGTCTCTCTCTTCTCCTCTGTCCTTCTCTCTCTCTCTCTGTCTCTCCTCTCTGTCTCTCTGTCTCTGCTCTTGTCTCTCTCTGTCTGTCTCTCTCTCTCTGTCTCTTTCTGTCTCTCTGTCTCTCTCTCTCTGTTCTCTCTCTCGTCTCTCTGTCTCTCTCTCCTCCTGTCTCTCTCTCCTGTCTCTCTGTCTCTCTCTCGTCTGTCTGTCTCTGCTCTCTCTCTCTTCTGTCTCTCTCTGTCTCTCTCATCTCTCTCTGTGTCTGTCTGTCTGTCTGTCTGTCTGTCCTGTCTGTCTCTGTCTGTCTGTCTGTCTGTCCTGTCTGTCTGTCTGTCTGTCTGTCTGTCCTGTCTGTCTGTCTGTCTGTGCTCTCTCTCTCTCTCTCTCTCTCTCTGATGTGGTGGACTGGAAGGCCCACTCCTCCTCACCCCCCCCTCCCGACCACAGGCGCCACGAGTGGTTCTCCCATACACTCCCCCTCACCCTCCCAATGCCCTCTCCAACTCCCTTGTTTTTCCTCTACCCCCGCTAAACACACCCACACATCTTTCCCCCATTTAAAGCATCAATCGGAAAAAATTGTCTGAAAGGGTGATGTCATTGTCTGTCGTACCCACTCATATGCACCCCCTTGGGGTACAGAGACGATGCCATTTCGTCGTTGTATTGTTTGCGAGCGTCTGTTCTGACAGTGTTGGRGTTAGATAGCGGGCGGCAGGGGCGTGTCACAAAGGGTGTCGTGGTTCTGTTGTTCTGGCCGATTGTGTGTTTCGTTAGAAACGAGCCAATGGGGTCACAGCAAGGGGGTGGAGACAGAATGCACGGGGCAACGTCAACAACACTTTTTTTTCTGCTGTAATTCCATTCCCAGTGTGCACCTCTTCGCAACGACATCATGTCAACACTAAAAAACAACATTCTAATGCTCTACGAGCTTCTGTCAGTTATTGTAATGTTTCTACGCCTGTTGTTGTCATGATGTTTCTCAGGGACAGAGAGAGAGAGAGACCCACACATGTATCTCGATGATTAAACATCTTTATACAATACATTCATCCTGTCACATCATAGTTCTGGGTTTTCTTTGGGAGGCTGACTGTTCATAAAAATAAAAAAAATGTTTTATTTATTTAACCTTCATTTAAGCCAGTTAAGAAACAAATTCTTATTTACAATGACAGCCTACCCACGGCCAAAAACCGGACGACGCTGGGCCAATTGTGCGCCGCCCAATGGGACTCCCAATCACCAGGGTCGGATCTTAGATGAACCAGCAGTAGGGGTGGGTGATATGGCCTAAAAAATTATATTCAAACTTATGGGCGATTTGTCGATGGGCGAACTTATGGGTATTCTTTCACTGTAATAGCTACTGTAAATTGGACAGTGCAGTTAGATTAACAAGAATTTATACTCACAGACATTATGTTAACAGGTTTAGAAACTTTAGAGTGTTTTCTATCCAAATATACTAATAATATGCATATCCTAGCTTCTATGCCTGACAAAAATAGGCAGTTTACTTTGGGCACGCTTTTCATCCGGACGTGAAAATACTGCCCCCTATCCCGAAGAAGTTTTTAAGCTTTTTGCCCATATCAGATATGTCTATGTCCTGGGAAATGTTCTTGTTACTTACAACCTCATGCTAATCGCATTAGCCTACGTTAGCTCAATCCTGTAGAGGATATAATCCACAAATGCTAGCGACTAATGCTCAACCCTCCTGTGGAAGGGACAACGATCCCGAATGTGTTAAATATGTTTACGCTACCAATACAATTTGTTTCGATTTGACCCTTAAACCTAACTCCTAAACGTGACCCAACCTGAACCTTTACACCTAGCCTAGCCTAGCTAACATTAGCCAGCTAGCCTACCCACTTTGTTCAGATGTTGAAATCAAGTGGCCTACCTTATTTTCTCAGAATGAGAACGTTGCCAATACCTTATCTAATTGTGTTTTATGCTTATTGAACATTTATAAAACACAGACTAGACAGCTAGGATAACAGTCTGTGGCCAAAATGCTGCTATCGATCAGTGGTYTAAAGTACTTCAATAAAAATACTTTAAAGTACTACTCAAGTAGTTTTTTGGGGGTAACTGTACTTTACTTTACTATTTATATTTTTTTCAAGAGAGAGATACTTAAAAGTGACAAGGCAATCAAGGACAGATAATAAACAGAGTAGCAACGTATGTGAGAGAGTGTGTTTGTGGCATTCAATATGCTAGTGAG